>NW_028270141.1:136851644-137002872 GCF_037043375.1 Chiloscyllium plagiosum
ATATTGTCGGGCTTGCTGTGCCTAAATTCATCACAGAATCCTTATAATGTGAGGCAGGCCATTCGGCCCATCGAGTTTACACCAATCCTCTCACTTAGACCCACAATCCTGCATTTTTCAATGGCTAATCCACCAAGCCTGCACACTATGAGCAATTTAGCACGGCCAATTCACCTAAGCTGCGCATCTTTGGACTGTGGGAGGACACCTACGCAGACATCCGGAGAACGTACAAATGCCACACAGGCAAATGCCTAAGGGTGGGATCAAACCTGGGTCTCTCGCCCTGTGAGGAAGGATTGTTAACCACTGAGCCACCATGCTGCTCTGGATTGGCAGCCAATTGGAAAAATTTGCACTTAATTGGTTGTGAAATGCTCTGGGATGCTGTATAAATGCAAGTGCTATTTTAAACTATTTTTAAGCCTATAAAAAAGGTAAATTGATAGATCCATAAAGCAAGTAATTGCGGTAAGTGCATGTGATCCACTGAAGTCTGGCTGACAAAGAGAAATGTTTGAGTTCTGAGTGCAGATTGTCTGCCTGTTCTTTATCATGGCAGGGTGACACTTAAACAATGACCATAACTGGTGTGTGCAGTAAACAACATATCACATGTTCTATAAAGTTATTGTCGGGTGTGCAGTTGTAATTTTTATTAAAAATACTGTAAATGTTTTGTACAGATTTGAACTTGAGCTCTTTTTTTGTTTTCCTGCCAATCTTTCATGCTTCACCAGTCAGTGTAAACATGACAGTCCCTGCCGATTACATGAAGAAGTAATCAGCCCTCTGTGTTGACATACAGCAAACCAGTCAGAAAATACCTCACTGTAAACGATTCCTGAGAAAATCAGCAGTTGTGCTGTGCTGAAGAGATTATGGGTAGGTACTTCAGAATAGTTTGTATCATATCCTCTTCATGTCTCCAAGGTCCTTAACATCAAATTGGATTTTTAAAGCAGAGTCAATGATGGGAGCAAACAGAGGAATTGCTAGGTTTTTTAAAAAGTCAAAGGTCCTTGTGGTTCAGCTTCTCGTACCCTGCTAGTCACATGATGCAATGTTCATACCATTGTGGACTATCACAAACAATCTCCAGCAATTGGATTGAATTTAGCCCAGATCGGAAATGAGGACAACACAGTCCTGACTTGGAAATAATTTACCATTCCCTCGCCATTTGGTCAAAATTCTGGAACTCTGTATCTAAAGCACTGTTAGACTAGCATCAGTACACAACTGTTGTTCATGCAAGCAGCCCAGTACCACCACCTCCAGGACAATTAAAGACATGAATTGACTGCAGGAATAGACCCCGAGAACTTCTATATTCAATAAGATCGTGGCCAATCTGGCTATTCAACATTCCCCCTGTACCTCCATAACCCTTCAACAACTACTTTATCAAGAATCTACTTACCTCTGTTTTAAAAAGATTGAAAGACTCTACCGAAACTGCCTTTTGAAAAGAGTCCCACATACTCTCAACCTTCACGACTCACTTCTGTGATGTTACAGTGAGGTACACAGGACTTAGAGATTTGTCAGCTCACAGCTCCGACATTTTAATGATTATAAATTCCTTGACTATCACTCTCCCTGCCATTTCCTGATTCACAGCTGAGTTATCTATTTCTGTTTCTTAACTTTATATTGAAGACCAATGACAAACATTTGTTCAATTCATCTACCACTCCTCATTCTTCATTATTCTAAGAGAGATGACATTAATGTTGACTTTGCCAGTCATTCTCCTATTTCACAAACAAATAAAAGCAAATATTTTAACAAAGTTCCTTCCAGTTAAGTTATAGTCACAAGCTGCTTTTATTTTCTGTCTCCATGTGAAGTATTTTTGAGTTTCTTGACAATGAATGTCATCTGTTGCCTGCCACTGCCATTCCAAAATTCTCTCGTAACGTTTTTTAAATCTTTGGAATATTATCTGTATATTTAGGCGCTGTGTTGTGACTCCCCAGTACTAGGTCCCTTACACAAAAGAGTTGCAAAACAGTCCTTCTCTGAAAGTATTTTGACTGATGAAAATCCCCATCCCACCGTCATTTCAATTCTATTAATTAGCTGAACATTAATCCATTGGAAAATATTGCCACTTATTCCCATTCACTTTATTTTCAGTATCTCAGCATTGAGCAGAGCCTGACTGAAATTTTCCACATCCACAGGCTTACACAATCATATTGCTTTGTCACACTCAAAAATTACAAGTAATCTTGATTGACAATGTGGTATTTTTCCATGGCTAACTCCTGGTATCTTGTTGTATTTGTCACATCTACCACTGTGTTACTGGGAAGGATTCTTTAAAATTCATTCATGGGATGTGGGCATTGCCAGCGGAGCCAGCATTTATTTGCCCATCACAAGGTATCCTTGAGAAGGTGTTGGTGAACAGTTGTCTTGAGGCAATGCACGTCATGGGTTGTAGATGCACTCACATGCCATAAGGGAGGGAGTTCCAGGAGTTTGACCCAGTGACACTACAGGAACAGTGATATATTTCCAAGTCAGGATGGTGAGTGACTTGGAGGGGTGCTTGCGATTTGTGGTATTCCATGTATCTGCTGCCCTTGTTCTTCAAGACAGAAGTGGTTGTGGGCTTGGGAGGAACTGTCGAAGGAGCCTTGCTGAATTTCTGCACTGCACCTACTGCACATTGATGGTGGGAGGAGTAAACATTTGTGAATGTGGTGCTGATCAAGAGAGCTGCTTTGTCCTGGATGGTGTCAAGCTTCTTGAGTATTGTTGGAGCTACACCCATCCAGACAAGTGGGAGTATTCGATCACACTCCTGACTTGTAGATTATGGACAGGCCTTGGTGAGTCAGAAGATGAGTTACACACTACAGTAGTCCTAGTCTCTGACCTGTTCTTGTACCCTTGGTATTCATATGGCTAGTTCAGTAGAGTTTCTGGTCAATAGTAATCTCCATGTTGATTCAGCACTGGTAATGCTGTTGAATACCAAAGTGAGTGTGTTAGATTATTTTCTGTTATAAATAATCATTGCCTGGCACTTTTTTGATGCAAATGTTACTTAGCACTTGTCAGCCCAAAACATTTTATTGTGAAGGTCTGGTTGTATTTTGATTGACTGCATCAGAAATTGCAAATAGGTCTGAATATTGTGCAGTCATTGGCGAACATCCCCACTTCTGGCCTTACGATGGAGGGAAGGTCATTGATGAAGCAGCTGAAGATGATTGGGCCTAGGGCACTACCCTGAGGAACTCCTGCAGAGATTTCCTGGAGCTGAGCTCCAACAGCCCCAACCAACTTCCTGTGTGCCAGGTATGACTCCAACCAGCGGGGAGTTTTCCTTCGATTCCCATTGACTCTAGTTTTGTTAGGGCTTCTTGATGCCACATTTGCGGCCTTGATGTCAAGAACAGTCACTGTCATTGCACCTCTGGATTTTACATCTTTTGGCCATATGTAGATGCAAGTGCAGCAGGCAGATTGGTAAGAATTTCACAGAATCCCTACAGTGTGGAAACAGGCTCATCGGCCCAACATATCCACACCAGCCCTCCAAAGAGTAACCCACCCAGACCCATTCCCATACACTATTACCTGATATTTACTCCTTAACAATGCACCTAACCCACACAGCCCTGAACACTATGGGCAGTTTAGCATGGCCAATCCACCTAACCTGGACATCTTTGGATTGTGGGAGGAAACTGGAGCACCTGGAGGAAACCCATACAGACCTGGGAAAAACATGCAAGCTCTACACAGCCAGTCGCCTGAGGAAGGAATCGAACCCTCCCTGGCACTGTGAGGTAGCAGTGCTAATCACTGAGCCACCTTGCTGCCCCAGTAAGAATGAGATAACAATATATTTCCCTCTTGTTTCTTCCTTCAGCAATACCACAGATTCAGTGTAGCAACTATGACCTTCAGGAGTCATTGAAGACCCCAGCCACCTTGCTTCCTTGCCACCCTCAGTGCTTCCTTCAAGTGGTAGTTTACACGTGAAAAAGGTTCAGTAACCCTAACCCTAATAATCAGCAGGAGGTTTTCTTGCATGTGTTTGTCTTGATGCCATGAGATCTCATGAGGCAATGTTGAGGACTCCCAAGGCAGCTCCCTCCTGACTTTTGCCACCTCTGCTGATTCTATCCTGCCGGTGGGACAGGACATGTCCAGGGATGATGATGGTGGTGTCTAGGACATTGTCTGCATGGTATGATTCCGTGAGTGACTATGTCAGGTTGTTGTTTGACTCGTCTGTGAGACCGCTCTCCCAATTTTGACATCCAGATATTAATAAGGAGGTCTTTGCAGGGTCGAAAGGACTGTGTTTGCATCTGTGGTTTCCGGTGCCTCAGTCGATGCTAGCTGGGCCATCCATTTTCAGTCCTTTTTTTCCTTTCTCGAGGTTAATATATCCCTGTGGCAGATCAGGGTCAGCTGCATTGCTGTTGGTCTGGGGTCACATGTGGGACAGACTAGATAAGGATGGCAGATTTCCTTCACTGAGGACACAAGTGAGACGGATGGGTTTTTATGACAGTGGTTTCAGGGTCATCATTTGAATTTGATTAAATCAAAATTTCTGTCTGTTCTGATGCGATTCAAACCTCGGTCTCTGGATCACTGATCCAGTGGGTCTTTGGAAGTTGTTTACTGCCACCAATCCTCCTTTTTCTCTGCCTTGTTTTGTCCCTGTCTCATGGTTAATAGTAGCACTAACTGCCCAAGAAAAGGAATTGTTCTGAGATACCAAAGAGGTTTATTCTATGATAGCATAAGTCAGCTACATTTGGCCAGACATAATTGCCAGGACCTTAGAGAACGGGTAAAAATACATCTGAAAGCTTGAGTGTAATCCTTGGCTCCACCCACAGATTCTTACATCATTCGAATGAGTGGAATCAATATTACATAAGTATTAACTTCTTTACTCTATACAGGATAAGAACGTGTGGAAATTCACAATGAGACATATCCAAACAATTCATAAATCCATATTGAGTAAGTTTTACAATTTAATTTCTGTTCAGTCCTTCTGACAGGGTTGGCAGACTCGATGAGGGGATGGTGATTATTCCCGTGATAGGGGCTTCAGAGCAAAGGTCACGGTCTCAAAATACAGGGTAGGCCACGTCTGAAGGAGATGAGAAATTTCTTCACTCAGAGATTGGGAAATCTGTGGAATTCTCTACCACAGAAAGCTGTGGAGACAATGTCACTGAATATATTTAAGAAAGAAATGGGTCAATTTCGAGAAGTTTATGGTGTCAACTGTATGGGGGGAGATTGGGAGTGTGGTGTCGAGATAGAGGATTACCCATGATCCTGTTGAATGGTGCAGTGGGATTTCTAGATAGAAACAGGGGCTATTCAATGTTTCTAAAATGTAGCCCAGTGCAATTGGATGAATGAACTGTCTGGTCAGAATCTTACAGAGAAAAAGATCGAGGATCATAGTCATAGAGTCATAGAGAAATACAACACGGAAATAGACCATTCGGTCCAACTTGGCCATATCACCAGATATCCTAACCTAATCTAGTCGCATTTGCCAGCATTTGGCCCATATCCTTCCAAACCCTTCCTATTCATATACCCATGAAGATGCCTTTTAAATGCTGCAATTGTACCAGCCTCCACCACTTCCATGGCAGCTCATTCCATACATGCACCACACTTTGTGTGAAACATCTGCCCCTTAGGTCCTTTTTAAATCTTTCCCCTCTACCCTAAAACTATGCCCTCCAGTTCTGGACTCGCCCAACCCAGGGAAGAGAGTCTATTTATCCCACCCATGCCCCTCATGATTTTATAAATCTCTATAAGGTCACCCCCTCAGCCTCCAGCATTCGTGGGAAAACAGCTCCATCCTATTTAGCCTCTCCCCATAGCTCAAACCCTCCAACGCTGGCAACATCCTTGTAAATCTTTTCTGAACCCTTCCAAGTTTCGCAACATCAGAATTGCTCACAATATTCCATAAGTGGCCTAACCAATGTCCTGTAAAGCCACAACATGACCTCTTAACTGCTATACTGAATGCTCTGACCAATAAAGGAAAGCATACCAAATGCCTTCTTCACTACCCTATCTACCTGTGACTCCAGTTTCAAGGAGCTATGAACCTGCACACAAAGCTCTCTTTGTTCATCTACACTCCCTAGGACCTTACCATTAAGTGTATAAGCCGTGCTCTGATTTGCTTTTCCAAAATACAATACCTTGCATTTATCTAAATTAAACTCCATCTGCCACTCCTCAGCCCATCTGGTCAGGATCCCATTGTATTCTGAGGTAACCTTCTTTGCTGTCCACTACACCTCCAATTTTGGCGTCATCTGCAAACTTACTAACTTTACCTCCTATGTTCACATAAAAATCATTTATATAAATGACGAAAAGTAGTGGACCCAGCACCGATCTTTGTGGCACTCCACTGGTCAGTCTGAAAAACAGTCCTCTTGTCTTCTACCTTTGAGCCAGTTCTGTATCCAAATGGTTAGTTCTCCATGTATTACATGAGATCCAACCTTGATAACCAGTCTCCCATGGGGAACCTTGTCAAATGCCTGAAGTCCATATACAACGCATCCAATACTCTGCCCTCATCAATCCTCTTTGTTACTTCTTCAAAATACTCAATCAAGTTTGTGAGACATGATTTCCCGTGCACAAAGCCAGGCTGACTATCCTTAATCAGTCCTAGCCGTTCCAAATACATGTAAATCCTGTCCCTCAGGATTCCTTCCAACAACTTGCCCAGCACTACTGTCAGGCTCACTGGTCTATATACCCTGGCTTTTCCTTACACCTTTCTTAAATAGTGGCACCACGTTAGCCAACTTCCAGTCTTCTAGCACCTCACCTGTGACTATAGATGATACAAATATCTCAGCAAGAGGCCCAGCAATCATTTCCCTAGCTTCCCACAGAGTTCTAGGATACACCTGATCAGGTCCTGGGGATTTATCCACTTTTATGCATTTCAAGACATCCAGCACCTCCTTTTCTGTAACATGGACATTTTGCAAGATGTCACCATATATTTCCGCACATTCTATATCTTCCATGACCATCTCCACTATAAACACTAATGCAAAGTACTAGTTCTTCTCCATCTCCAGTGGCTCCAGACATGGGGTGCTTTGCTAATCTTTGAGGGGCCCTATTCTTTCCCCAGTTACCTTTTTGTCCTTGATGTATTTGTAAAAAAAATACATTAAGGACAAAAGGGAGGATTCTGTGTAATTCAAGATGGAAGACAGGAAAAAGTTGGGACTGTAAGAGCTGCTCCTTTTTTTAGGTAGTGGAGGTGATTTCCTCAAATTCCAGCAGCAGCAATTGCTGTTTTATATGTTGTTGCATTGTTTTGGAATTTCGGAGGAAAAAAAGTTGAAACAATGGCACTTCAAAAAGGGAGAAAGACAGACAAAGGCAGCATATGATCAGTGAGGGAGAGAGAGAAAGAAACCGACACTGCTAATTGACACAGCCTTTGCTGTGTGAATTCGTGTATCGCTGAACATCGGAGTGCATCTAGAAAAAATGCACAAACAGTGAAATTCGCAACTGATCTTGGAGGAACCTGTGTGGGAGAGGTCACAGCACAGAAACAGATAAGTGCATAATTTTTAATGTGTAACCTTGCTGTAAGTCTACAGTAGTGAGTAGAGTGGGTTCTTTCTTGATTATGTGTTTTACTAAAATCTATCTCTTGGTTAAATTTTAAAAATATAAACCATAAGTACAAAGTTAACCTGGAGCACTGGTTATTTTTAAAGTAAAATGACAGTGCTATTTTTCTGGGTCTGTAGATTGTGAAGGTGCAAAGATGGCCTTTAGTAGTGTGATCTGCTCTTCTTGTTAGATGTGTGAGCTTAGGGAGAGTTTACATCTTACTGAGGATTATGTCTACAGGAAGTATGTTTGGTTGTGAATCCTATCAGATCAAATGGATCAGTTGGAGCAACAGTTAGAGGCAATGAGGAATTTACAAGAGCTAGGGGTGTGATGGATGGAAGTTGTAGGAAGAGAGAAAAGCCACAGATACAGTCAAATAGATGGGTTAATTCCTGGAAAGGTGGGAGGGGTAGGCAGGTAGTGTAGAAGTCTCCTGTGGCTATCGCCATTTCAAACACATATGCTGTTTTGGAACATGTAGGCAAATGTAGCATGAACAGCTAAGTTTCTGGTATCAAGAATGGGTTTAATGTAATGAGGGTACACCAGGTTCCAAACAATCGATTGTGTTAGGGAACTGTAGTCAGAGGCACTGACAGACATTTCTGTGGCCAGCAGCAAAAAATCAGAATGGTATGTTGCCTCCCTGGTGTCAGGATCAAGGATGTCTCAGAGAGGGTGCATAATGTTCTCAAAGAGGAAAGGGACCAGCAGGAGATCATTGGAACCAACAACATAGGAAGGGAAAAAGATGAGATTCTGAAGGGAGAATTTAAAAAGGGGTCCTCGAGGGTAGCAATTTCTGGATTACTCCCAGTGCTATGAGCGAATGATGGTAGGAATAGAAGGATAGAATAGATGAATGTGTGGCTGAGGAGCTAGTGTATGGGAGAAGGATTCACATTTTTGGATAATTGGAATCTCTTCTGGGGTAGAAGTGACCTGTACAAGAAGGACGGATTACACTTGAATTGGAAGGGGACTAATATCCTGGCAGGGAAATTTGCTGGAGCTACTCGGGAGGATTTAAATTGGTATGGTGAGGGTGGGTGGTGTTGTGGGGGCGAGGTGGGTGGTGGGACCTAGGGGGATAGAAAGAGAAAGTTTGAAGAGAAGGAATCCAAGCACAAAGCTGCCATTAATTTGTCAATCCCATGTTCACTTTGTATGGCTTGCAAGCAGCAGAAAATCTGAGAGCCATGTTTGATTTTTATTCCAGAGAATGTTTGGATAATAAAGGAATGTTTCTAAAATGTGTAATAAAGACACAGCATGAGTGAAAGGTCCTTAATAGGATAATCATGAATGGAATCAGGATGAAGGGGTTATGATGGACTGACTGACTATCATATTTTTTGTTCTGAATTTGTATAGGTTCTTTTTCCCAATCTATCAACTGCTCTACCTTCTTCTGAAGAACTACTTAAACTATCTGCAACCAGGCTTGTTGGAGACAACGTTTTATAACTGCAGGGAAGCCTTAATGCTCAATTAAGGAAGTTGTACATCAGTGGAATTATTGCCAGGAATCTTAAGTAAAGTTCTTCTGCAGGAAACTAAATGTTAATGTCTGCATTGGCAAAATGGCACAATGAAAAAATAGACCTGTACGCCTTCACATAACGCGGATCAAATATGTCTAGATGCCCGCATTACATATTAGAGTAAATGTCTAATTGTATTCAAAATAATATATACTTATGGTGTCCAATAAGATTTGTAATCAAATTCATGCAAAAAAAAGCAAGTTATGTAAACATTGCTAGAAAAATCAGGAAGAATTTGCATTTGATGTTGTAATATTGGGAACCATGAGTCAGTTTGTAAATAGTAAACTCTCACATGGCTGAGGCACACGGCCAGATTATCTAATCTGTTATTGATTGGTTATCTAGAGCAACAGAAGCTATGCCAAGCTTTTCCTCAACAGCATGACATTTGATCTTTTAAATTCATATAAGAGAGCAGAAGATGGGTCCTAATTTCTGTGTGTCATCTGGAAGAGGGCACCTCAAGCTGTGTATCATTTCTTCATGTCTGTACTGAAGCTAGATTGTCTGCTCAGGTCTCTGACCTGGGAGTGAAACAGCAATAACATATTGTGTTTACACGTCTATAGTAGTAAGCATCCTGCGATGCTTCCCAGCATTGATTATTAACATGTTAAGTTAGCTGACAGACTAAAATATTGATATTAAATGGATTGACACTCTATATTTTAACAATCAGAAAGTGTAGTATTGTCTGACACATCCAAGACCATGAGAGAATACAAGCCATCTTAGGGCAGACCAGTGGTTAGCACTGCTGCCTCATACAGCACCAGGGACCAGGGTTCAATTCTACTCTTGGATGACTGTCCGTGTGGAATTTGCACGTTTGCCCCATGTCTACATGGGTTTCCTCCGGGTGCTCCAGTTTCCTCTTATGGTCCAAAGATTTGCAGGTTAGCTGGATTGTCCATGCTAAATTACCTACAGTGTCCAGGGATGTGCAGACTAGGTGAGTTAGCCAAGGGAAATACAGGGTTATGGGGCTGGAGGGCTCTGAGTGGGATACTCTTCAGAGGGTCAGTGTGGATGCAATGGGCTGTGTGGTTTGCTTCTGCACTGTAGGGAGTCAGTGAAATGAAGTGTTGGCAGTTCTTGTACAAGAAAGAGAATGCTGAGGAACTGCTCTGCTCATTGGGATCCAATTAAAAAAACTCAAAAACAAAGAAAATTCTTGTAAAATGTTCACTGTGTTTTGAGAGAATGGGCGGTGTTATTTCTGATTGGTACACGTCTGCTTAACCACATGCTTTCTCCATGAACCCATTCGAGTTTCCTTGGAACTGACCTCATTATTTAACAAAGGCAGTGAAAAGCATTGTAGAAATGTGGGTCTTTTTTTCCATGCAGAACAGTATGCCAGTTGCAGTCTTGACTAGCAAGGCAGTCAAAGGTTATCATGGTAAGTGGGAATGTGGATTTGAGGCCACAATCAGATCAGCCATTATCTTATTAAATAGCACAGCAAGCTTGAGGGCCTGAATGGCCTACTTCTGCACTAGTTCTATGTTCATCCATTGATTTGTCACCACAGGAAGGGGAAGTGATGGAATGCTGCTACAGAATCATGCAGTAGTGATTGAAGAGGGTGCAGGAGACTGTGTGGGCATCAGGAAGGGTGGCCAGACTTAGCAATGTTTTAATGCTTGCCCTTGCACCAGAAATGAGGTGTAGAAGATGGAGTCCTGGCGCTTGCCAAAAAAGTGAAAGTTGCCAAAAAGGAGTGGTTCAGATGTGCAGGAAAGTGAGTGGAAAGCTACCAAAATGTATCGCCACAGTGAGACTAAACACAACATAGCGATGCAGAGGCTCATTAGTGTGGTAAAAGCCCAGAACAAAAAGATTTTCAAAATTGAATTGTTTGTTGTTAGAACCACGCAGATCATGGCATGGTATATGATGTAATAAAGTCGGAAAGGATTGGATCAAAATATTCCCAGTAGTTAAGGGGCTCACGATGAAGTTATACAGACACAAGATTAAATGAAAGATGTTTCAAAGTAAAGAAACAGCTTTGTGCTTTTGTTTCCATGGAGAGTGACCAAGCTAACATCTCAAGTCTGGGTGACTCTTCATCAGCGACTCTTCTTCATCTCTGACGAAGAGTCATCTAGATTTGAAACGTTAGCTTGCTCTTTCTCCACGGATGCTGCCTGACCTGCTGTGATTTCCAGCATTTTGTGTTTTGAAGCCAGCATTCAGGGTTAGATTGGTTAGACTGATGAAAGAACAGAGATTGATGGGAGATATGTGTAGGATTATTTGAATGGAGGCTGATGGCATATCTCCATGTTGTAATTGCTGTGTATTTCTACACCTGACTTCAGTGATCCCATCAAGTCAGCCATCACATGTGAAGTTACTGTTCCTCATACCTTTCCTGTAGGAATGCGAGAGGCGTGACTCATAATCTTAGATCTCATTGACCTCACTGTGACTCGGCCTCATGTCTCTTCAGTTTCATTCCTTGTGTGTAAGGAAAGGTGATGTATTCTGTCTGGGAGCATCTGAAAACAATATTATTAGCTCCAAACCACTGTAAGGGCTCATCATCTGCCAAGCTGCATGTCTTGAGGGAGAGGTGTTTAAATTGAGCCTATACCTGTAAGTATGATAGAAGTGGTATACTAATCAGGAGGTGATGGACAGTTTCTTTCCAATCCCAATATTTTGGCTTTGTGCTCTGGTGTTACAATGGAACAGAAAGTTTATAAAAACATTATCACGGAAATGCTGACTCGAAGAGGATTATCAATTACAGAAATGCAATGTTTGCAGGTGAGGAAACCAACTGAAAACACACACAGCTTAATGTTGTTTGAGGTCAAAAAGATGTTGTTCCTTCAAAAAACGTTTTGAACATTCTTGTTTATTAATTACAAAAACCTTGGACTTGATTCTTCAGAAATCATTCAATCACTTAACAAGGAGGTTTTTTTTTTGTTTCTGAATTGGCATGGGAGACACACTGCAAGAATGTATTCATGGGCAGGGTGGAGAGGCAAAGAGGGAATGCCAGAATATAGCACATAGGCAGCTGAAGGTATGCCTGCCAATAGTTAAGTGATTAACATGAGCGATGAGCATTTGAATATAGGCATCAGCCCAACATGCCCCATTTGGTGAGATCATGACCTGATTTGATCTCAACTCCACATTCCTATCTGTTCTCCCACACCCCGCTAACCCTTGCCACATTTATCGAAGATCTGCCCAATTCAGTCTACCTTACTGACCCATCTTTCAAGGATTTCTGGAGAAATCCACAGATTCACAACCTTCACGGGGAGAAAAGAATTCTCACCACCACCTTAAAAGAGAATTGTTAAAAAAAGGATTCTAGCCTCCCCTACACAAGGAAATATTTGTCAGGTATCCACACACTCAAGTCCCCTCAGGATCTTTTATATTTTAGTATATTCACTTCTCATTCCTCAGAACCACAATGGATAGAGTCCTGAGCTGTTCAACCTTTTTCATAGGATAATCTCCCTCTTCCCAGGAATGAGTTGAGTGTATTTTGTCTGAACTGTTTCGAATGCAATTCTATTCATTTTCAAAAGTTGGACACAGTGCCCCAGATACGGTCTCATCAGTGTTCTGTATACCTGCAGTAAACCACCCCTACTTTTACGATCCATTCCCTTTACAATAATTAACAGTTTTCCTGATGTGGAGGTGCTGGTGCTGGACTGGGGTGGACAAAGTTAAAAATCACACAACACCAGGTTAGAGTCCAACAGATTTATTTGGAATCACTAGCTTTTAAAGTGCTGCTTCTTCTTCAGGTGATTGTGAGCAGAATCATAAGACACAAACTTATGATGCAACAGGGTTGCAGTCTCATGGAATGTAATATTAAACAAATTTAGCTTAAGCCTTTCATCTTTTAGAAAGACCATGTTAGTTTCACAACACCAGGTTATAAATCCAACAGATTTATTTGGAAACACTAGTTTTTGGACAACCACCTGATGAAGGAGCAGTGCTCTGAAAGCTAGTGCTTCCAAATAAACCTGTTGGACTATAACTTGGTGTTGTGTAATTTTTAATGTTGTCCACATCAGTCCAACTCCAAATCATGTTAGTTTTGGTTCCTTCACATGTAAATCCCAGAACTTGTTAAAAGTTGCTTTCTCAAGTTAGCTTTTAACAATAGGTGTCATGAGCTGAGAAAATACCTATTGTTAAAAGCTGTCTTGAGAATGTAACCTTAAAAATGTTCTGGGATTTATATATGAAGGAACCAAAACTAACACGGTCATTATAAAAGATGAAAGACTTAAACTAAATTTGTTTAATATTCATTCCATGACACTACAATCCTGTTGTTATAAAATCTGTGTCTTATGATTCTGCTCCACAACCACCTGACTTTGGAGCAGTGCTTCGAAAGCCAGTGCTTCCAAATAAACCTGTTGAATTATAACCTGGTGTTGTGTGATTTTTAACTTTTCCATTTGCCTTCCTAATCACTTCCTGTACCTGCGTAGTAATGTTTTATGATTCATGCACCAGGATCCCAGATCGCTCTTTACCACAGATTTTGCGACCTTTCTCTATTTAAACAATATGCAGCTTTTCTATTCCTCTTGCCAAAGTGATATATTCTCATCCTACAATCAATGTGCCAATTTTTATCCCACTCACTTAATCCATCTGCTTCTCCTTGTAGATTATTTACCTCATCTTGTCAACTCACTACAAGAGGCCATAATTAGACGAGCACATTGATCTTGAAGCTAACGCGGTGGAGGAGGTTGTAAAAGTAGGGAGGGTTGAACCCTACATAAGTGAAAACAAAAGGGACAACTCAGAAACAGTCGTCAAACATCTTGGCAAATAAGGGAATATTCATACATAGCTGAGGTTAAATGCTTATTTTTCACATTTAACTAAAATGTTTATAAAATGTCTCTATAAGGAAAAAAGTGTCGTCAACCACATTATTTGTGTTAGTTTTCTGAGTATGCATTTCAGGCATTTGGAAATGTGTATCTTGTTGATAAGTGAACTCTGAGAATCCGCTGTTATCTCACCATCTGGACATGGACAATAAACATCCTTGCTCTGTTCACATCACTGTGGCCTACATTATTTCAATACGGCTTGATTCAAAGTATGACTCATATATCAGCTGCTTGCAATTTGAATATTTCCCACAATTACAAATCCTCAGAGTACTCTGTGATTGAATCACAGTACAATGATGATGAATCCCAATTGATCTATAATCCACAACAGTTTCATATATAACAGAAAACACAAAAGCTAATGTTAATGAAGCATTGTATTTACCGTAATGTTTGGCACATGCTCAAAAGATGCATTGTGATTTATTTTAATTATTTTGTTAGTTTTGCCATCCTGCATATTAATTTATTGCTGCTATGTTTAATTTAATTATGGAGAATTATGAGTGCATGGCCATTATGCTAATAATTAAACTATTGCTAAAAATAAAATCCACTGGAAACAAATGTGTGGTAATATTTTCACAGGCTCAGTCTTTTCAGTTCTGAGATCTGATTGGCAATGGATTTGGCTTTCTCAAGTGGATGAATGTATGTTGTAAGTTTAGAGGATTTAAATTGCATCTGGCAATGTTATGCTCACCGTGTACGATGGTACCAAATTAATGTTAAAAACAACAAAGAATTTTGTAGCTTATGCTTCCATTCCTGTCTTCATAAACATGAATAATGCATTATTTTAAGATACTCATTAAAATATAATTTATTTGTTTAGCTAATAACATGCCCCAAGTACATTTCAATTTCCCTCCCAAAATTCTATATCTCTACATCCCAAAGATAATCACTACGCCATTAATCCAGAGACCTAGATAATGTTTGTAATGCAAGATAGTGGAATTTGATTTCAATTTGTTTTAAATCTGGAATTAAGACTCTAGTGATGATCATGAAACCTTTGTCAATTGTCAGAAAATCCCATCAAGTTCATTAATGTCCTTGAGGGAAAATAAATACCATCCTTACTTTGGCTGGCCTACACGTTACTCCAGACTCAAAGAATTGAGGTGGTCTCTTAACTGTCCTCTAGGCAATTAGTTATAGACAATAAATACTGGCCTAGCTAGTGACACTCACATCCTGTGAATTAATTTTTTAAAAATGGAACGTTAAGGTGTTTCTTAACATCTACAACCTAACTTCTGTCCTACAATCTTCTGTGGGTTTGTGCCAAATTACATTTGATGATCTCATCCTGTGAAGCATCCTGTGATGTTTTACTCCATTAAACGAGCTAAAGAAGTACAAGTTATTAATGTTGTTTGACATTAAACATATGGAGGAGAGATTTCAAGTCCGATCTGTTTTTAAAGCTGTGTGTTTGAAATGTGAAGTAGTGACATGGTGATCAAATCACTCAACTAGCAATCCAGAACCGGACTCTAATGTTCTGGGGAGATGGGTTTAAATCTCACGAAGGCAGATTGCAAAATTTGATTCAGTAAAAATCTGAAATTAAAAGTTAGCTTGATAACCACTGTCAATTTTTTTTTTAAATCCATCATGCATTTTATACAATGTCCTTTCGGGAAGGAAATCTGCCATTTTGACCCAAACTGGGCTACATGTGACTCCAGACCCACAACAATGTGGTTGACTTTTAACTGCCCTCTGAGCAATTAGGGATGAGGCAATAAATGTTGGCCTCATTCCTGATGAAGGGCTTTCATCCAAAACGTCAATTCTCCTGCTCCTCAGATGTTGCCTGACCTGCTGTGCTTTTCTGGTGCCACAATCTCCAACTCTGATCTCCAGCATCTGCAGTCCTCACTCTCTCCCAATACATACTGGCTCAACCAACAACGCCCACGTTCCATTAATGAATAAAAAATATCCTAAAGAAAAATAGCGAATTCAGGAGACATACACATTTAATCAATCAAGTCCTGAGTAAAGACATGGATAAGCGCCGAAAATGTGTTGCTGGAAACGCGCAGCAGGTCAGGCAGCATCCAAGGAGCAGGAGAATCAACGTTTCGGGCATAAGCCCTTCTTCAGGAATGAGGAAAGTGTGTCCAGCAGGCTAAGATAAAAGGTAGGGAGGAGGGACTTGGGGGAGGGGCATTGGAGATGCGATAGGTTGAAGGAGGTTAACGTGAGGGTGATAGGCCGGAGTGGGGGTGGGGGCGGAGAGGTCAGGAAGAAGATTGTAGGTTAGGAAGGCGGTGCTGAGTTCGAGGGATTTGACTGAGACAAGGTGGGGGGAGGGGAAATGAGGAAACTGGAGAAGTCTGAGTTCATTCCTTGTGGTTGGAGGGTTCCTAGGCAAAAGATGAGGCGCTCTTCCGCCAACCGTCGTGTTGCTATGGTCTGGCGATGGAGGAGCCCAAGGACCTGCATGTCCTTGGTGGAGTGGGAGGGGGAGTTGAAGTGTTGAGCCACGGGGTGGTTGGGTTGGTTGGTCCGGGTGTCCCAGAGGTGTTCTCTGAAACGTTCCGTAAGTAGGCGGCCTGTCTCCCCAATATAGAGGAGGCCACATCGGGTGCAGCGGATGCAATAAATGATGTGTGTGGAGGTGTAGGTGAATTTGTGGCGGATATGGAAGGATCCCTTGGGGCCTTGGAGGGAAGTAAGGGGGGAGGTGTGGGCTCAAGTTTTGCATTTCTTGCGGTTGCAGGGGAAGGTGCCAGGAGTGGAAGTTGGGTTGGTGGGGGGTGTGGACCTGACGAGGGAGTCACGGAGGGAGTGGTCTTTTTGGAACACTGATAGGGGAGGGGAGGGAAATATATCCCTGGTGTTGGTGTCCGTTTGGAGGTGGCGGAAATGACGGCGGATGATACGCTGTATATGGAGGTTGGTGGGGTGGTAGGTGAGGACCAGTGGGGTTCTGTCCTGGTGGCGGTTGAAGGGGCGGGGCTCAAGGGCGGAGGAGCAGAAAAGTGGAGGAGATGCGGTGGAGGGCATCGTCGATCACGTCTGGCGGGAAATTGCGATCTTTGAAGAAGGAGGCCATCTGGGTTGTACGGTATTGGAACTGGTCCTCCTGGGAGCAGATGCGGCGGAGACGAAGGAATTGGGAATATGGGATGGCGTTTTTACAGTGGATAGGGTAGGAGGAGGTGTAGTCTAGATAGCTGTGGGAGTCGGTCGGCTTAGTTATTTTTGTAAACTTAATGTTTATCACCTTACTTGTCTGATCCTGAAGGCTGATATTAGCTGCCATTTACTTCTAACAAATTCTAGTTTTATTTGAGGCCAAGTTAATTTTGCTCACTTTTTCTAACAAAATGTTTCTTTTGGGGCAGATTTGATTAATAAAGAAATCTAAACTTATGATATGACTGGCAACGCATTTATTCTTTTATTTGTTTCACTCCATTTAGCTCCTTTCCTCATTTATTTAATTTATCCTCAGGATATCAGTATCACTGTATTGAGTGATCACATTAGTCCTGAATACTGATACTAACATCAAAGAACAAAGAACAAAGAAAATTACAGCACAGGAGAAGGCCCTTCGGCCCTCCAAGCCTGCGCCAATCCAGATCCTCTACCTAAATCTGACGCCTATTTTCTGTATCCCTCTGCTCCCTGCCCATTCATGTATATACCTAGATACATCTTAAATGATGCTATTGTGCCCGCCTCTACCACCTCCGCCAGCACCGCATTCCAGGCACCCAGTATCCTCTGTGTAAAGAACTTCCAATGCCGATCTCCCTTAAACTTTACCCCTCTCACTTTGAACTTGTGACCCTTAGTAACTCTGGGGAAAAAAGCTTCTTGCTTTCCACGCTGTCCAAACCACTCACGATTTTGTAGACGTTAATCAGGTTCCCCCCTCAACCTCTGTCTTTCTAATGAAAATAATCCTAATCTACTCCACCTCTCTTCATAGCTAGCACCCTCCATACCAGGCAACATCCTGGTGAACCTCCTCTGTACCCTCTCCGAAGTATCCTCATCCTGCTGGTAATGTGGTAACCAGAACTGTGTGCAGTATTCCAAATGTGGCTGAACCAAAGTCCTATACAACTGTAACATGACCTGCCAACTCTTCTACCTAATACCCTGCCCGATGAAGGAAAGCATGCCGTATGCCTTCTTGACCATTCTACCAACCTGTGTTGCCACTTTTAGGGTACAATGAACCTGAGCACCCAGATCTCTCTCTGTACATTAATTTTCCCCAGGGCTTTTCCATTTACCATATAGTTTGCTCTTGAATTGGATCCTTCCAAAATGCATCACCTCACATTTGCCCGGATTGAACTCCATCTGCCATTTCTCCAGCCAACTCTCCAATCTATCTATATTCTGCTGCATTCTCTGACAATCCCCTTCACTATCTGCTACTCCACCAATCTTAGTGTCATCTGCAAGCTCACTAATCAGGCAACCGATATCTTCCTCCAGATCATTACTTAATATCACAAACACCAGTGATCCTAGCACAGATCTCTGTGGAGCATCACTGGTCACATTTCTCCATTTTGAGAAACTCCTTTCCACTACTACTCTCTGTCTCCTGCTGCCCAGCCAGTTCTCTATCCATCCTGGACCCCATGCAACTTCACTTTCTCCATCAGCCTACCATGGGGAACCTTATCAAATGCCTTACTGAAGTCCATGTATATGACATCTACAGCCCTTCCCTCATCAATCAACTTTGTCACTGCCTCAAAGAATTCTATTAAGTTGGTAAGACATGACCTTCCCTGCAGAAAACTGTGCTGCCTATCACTAAAAAGGTCATTTTCTTCCAAATGTAAATAGATCCTATCCCTCAGTATCTTCTCCAACAGCTTCCCTACCACTGATATCAGGCTCACTGGTTTATAATTACCTGGATTATCCTTGCTACCTTTCTTAAACAAGGGGACAACATTAGCAATTCTCTAGTCCAACGGGACATCACCCATGTTTAAGGATGCTGCAACGGATGCTGGGGTCTTAAATAACTGCTAAGATCCCAGCTATTTCCTCTCTTGCTGCCCTCAGTAACCTAGGATAGATCCCATCTGGACCTGGGGACTTGTCCATCTTAATGCCTTGTAGAATACCCAACACTTCCTCCCTCCTTATGCTGACTTGACCTAGAGTACTCAAAGATCTATCCCTAACCTCAACATCTATCATGTCTCTCTCCTCAGTGAATACCAATGCAAAGTACTCGTTAAGAATCTCACCCATTTTCTCTGACTCCACGCATAACCCTTCTTCCTTTGTCCTTGAGTGGGACAACCCTTTCTCCAGTTACCCACTTGCTCCTTATATACGAATGAAAGACTTTGGGAATTTCCTTACCCGGTTTGCATCATATTGGAGTTTTTATTTTAACTCAATTCACATTTTCAAACAAGTATGGGAGATTATGAAATCAAAACCTCTGCTCTACTGAATGAGTAATTGCTACATTATCACACTCAGTAAGAACTAGGGGGTGAACAGAGAGGAGGCCATACCAGACAGAGATATAGACAGTGTGTTATTTTGGGAATTTGAAGCAGAGTAAAGAAAGGAGACTCTTCGTTCCTTACCGTTTCTCAGTCTCCAGTAGCTGTACAAGACTTAAGCTGCTTTGCAGAAATAATGTGTAACCCAGAGACAGCATCAGGTTCGGACAGGAAGAGGGGCATTGCTTGGGCTTTCACAATTTTATAACTGATTGATAGTTTAGTGAGTGTTTTCTTTCTCCTGTCTGAACTAGGAAACTTTATATGGATATGTGTGACATTATTTGAAACAATAAGAGACTTCCGACAGGGCTGTTATGGCTGCCAGGAGACCCAGGTCAACTGCTCTCGAGGTGTGTCATGGTGTGTGGAAGTCAATCATTTGACAATATCTAAAAAAAAACTTCCAAAACTCAGGTAATTTATTTAGTTTGCTTTCGTTAATTGTAATAACTAGCAATAGTAGTGGGGTTCGTTCACTGAGCATTAACTAAGAAAATTAAATTAACCAAATTAAGGGGAAGTGGTGGTATAGTGGTAATGTCACTGGGCTAGTAATTCAGGTATACAGGCTCCAGCTCTTGGGAAATGGGTTCAAATGGGAAAGTTGGAAGCTGAACTACAGAAACTGTGAAGCCTCAGCTTTTGTGATTGTCCATGGCAAAGGATGAAATTTGAATCAATAACAAGCTGGAATTAAAAAGCCACTCCAATGGTAAATATTTAACTGTTGTTCATTATAAAATCCTGTCTGGTTCTCCTAGTCCCATTTAGGGAAGGAAGTCTGCTATTCTCACTTGATCTGGTACATAGCAACGTGACTCTGAACTGATCCCTGCAGTTTAGTCATTTCAAGGGCAATAAATTCTGGCCCAGCCATATCTCATGAATTAATAATAAAAAAATGTAGATGGTAGAGCATGTGATCTGTTCTGGTCACAATATTTAGGATCTGGAAGAAATACATCTGCAATAAGGAGCCTCAGGTCAGAAAGTTGGAAGCTGAACTACAGAAACTGTGATGTTTCTGTGAGACTGTTTCAGAAGGCAGTCACAGTATTCTGCTTGGCTCAATGGTCAAGAATTAGGGGATTGAGAAGTGGAGAAGCCTCAGCTTTTGTGATTGTCCATTAGGTTGAATGGATGAGAATTAGGACTGCAGCTAGTTGAGCAAACTGAGCATGGCAGTGTGGTACATGAAGCTAATCAAACAGGAGGAGCTTTTCGGGATTTTGTGAGAATAGGGAATAGTATTGTAATGGGATAGACACAGTCCAATGTTCCTCACCATCCTTTTATTATTGGTTGACCTATTGAAAACTTTGGGATTTCCTTTTATGTAGGCTGGCAGTCTTTTCTCAGAATTCCTCTTTGCTTTTTTAATTTGGTTTTTTAACGTCCCCTCCAAACCTTCTGTATGCATAGGCGGGTTAACTCAGTGGGTTAGACTGTTGTGCTAATAATACCAAGGTTATGGGTTCAATGCCAATGATGTTGGATTCAAACTCAGACATTGGGAGACTGAATAGTTCTAGCTGATTGAGGGTCCTGTGTTCAAATCACCGTCTGGGTGCTGTTTCAGTGGAGGTCAAAGGTCATGAGAAGAAGGCAGTTGAATGTGGTTGAGAAACATATCAGCCATGAACAAATGGTGGAGTAAATTTGATGGGCCAGACAGCCGGATTCTGCTCCTATATATTATTTCTTTTGGTTCTCAGTTGTATCTTCTACCTGACATCTGTCATATACACACTTTTTCTTTATTTTAATTTCCATTTCCTTTTTCACCCAGGGAGCTCTGGATTTGTTTTGAGGGATTTCTCTTTTGAGAGAATAGACGTTGAATATACACAAACTGTCACCCAGCAATGCAATTGTACTCTTTTTTTTATCTTCTTTAGTTCCAACAAGATTGATTCTGTCTTTCAACCCTCTGTTTGAAAGACAAATAGATCTTTCTTCAGATGTAAAGATTTTTTTGTATTTTGATTGGGAAATAGAGAAAGAACTGGTTTAAAACCTAAGAATTGTTGAAGAATTGATGGACCTTTTAAAAGCAAGTAATCTAACACTCATTGTAAGTGCTGTTTACACAGCTGCCTGCTCAAGGAGCAACAGAAGTCTAGTTATAGACTGATTGGAGCTAAGGGGCAGTGTACAGTATTCAATGCCAAAGGCCTTCTGTCTGCCAACAACAATGCTATTAGCTCCCAGACAGCTGATCAGGTTGGAGGAATGAATATTTCTGGTCACTAGTCCATTGACTAATCAGCTACATGTTGTTGGCTGCAGCATCATTCGTACACTGCCCCTTAGCTCCAACCAATCTGTAACTAGGCTTCCGTAGAATTTTGGGGGGAAACTATTGGATCGCCACAAAGACAGGAGCTATCTTTTTGTGCAGTTAAAAACTACCTTAAGCCTGAAGAAAGCTAGTTTATTTGTACCTCAGCAGTTGGTGTAAGCTGTGGCTGTTAACCAGTAAGACTTTATATGTGTGAATCAGCCACCCTGTATCTTCTGCAAGCAAGCAAAAATATCTGGAGAAGGAGAATCAAGGACCTTTATGTCCTAATAAGCCAAAAGAACCATCTCAGCCAAGTCTATTAACATGGATCAGTGAGCAACCTTCCTAGTCTAGTCCTCCGTCAATCATACCCACTTCTTTCCTGCCTATGACTACCTGTATGCATGTGCTAGGGGGAATTTATAATGGGATAGAGTTTTAACTAGTAGAATTATAAATTGATGGTTTATATTTATTATCTATAAATACAAAAACCTGGTCCATGTTTTCTGTCAACCTAGGTCTAAAAAAACAGAAAAATTGAGAATGTTGCATACTTTTGTAAACTTTGCGACTTTTGTGATGACTCTGGAAATTGAGGGGCCTGATAACCAGTGCACTGTCCCAGTGAGGTGTAACACAGCAAGCAAGCTACAACTCTGGAGTGCCACAGGGATCAGGGAAGAGACTGGATCTATGGAGCTAGGTTTGCTGATGATGCCAAAATGGGCAGGAAAGTAAATTGTCAAGAGGAGATAAAGAGTCTACAAAGGCATCTAGGTTAAGTAAATGGCTGAGAATCTGGAGTATAACTTGGGATAATGAGAACTTGTCCACTTTGACAGGAACTGCAGTTGTATTAAATGGAGTGGCGTGCTATGATCCCAGCTGATGTTGGCACTGGATAAGTCAGACCCCAGAGTAAAACCTGGCTGGTTAGACCCGAACCTCACTTCTTTCCAAAGCATATTGAAAGAACCTGTCAGCCTACATTTAATTTGAAAAATAAAATGTTCATTAATCAAAAAAAAACACGAATTATATTGTACGAGACAAGAATGGTGGGCAAGATTTCATTACCAACATCAGAAAAGGATCAAAGGTCACATTGTTCCTTTGATCCCAGCAATATCCTGACAAACACTCAAACCTCAGCATGAAAGGCTTCTCACTCAGACTGGCACATCTGTAATTGGTTTCCTTTTGGCAATTTTCTGTGCATTCGCTGGATGCATTTTTCTTGAGTTGGTATCTCTCTCTCTCTGAGACAGCAAAAACAAACTGCAAACTTAATTCACTCTAACCGTAACTTCAGAGTAAACACACAATTTCCCTAAACTTAAACTTTGCCGTATTTCTCACTCAAGAGTTCAACACTTCAGCCTCTATTCTCTGACTCCCTTTTGGATGTTTCTATGTCTCAGTGTCCTTGGTCCTTGGTTATAGAGTCATAGAGTCATAGAGATGTTTAGCATGGAAACAGACCCTTCAGTCCAACCCATCCATTGCGAGACAACAGCGTTTTTTTTTTCCCCCTTTCTGTTAAAAACTGTAAGCTACTATCCTATCTCTTCTCTTCAAACCCATTAGAATGCACATAAACAAACAGATCTCCAGGCTTAATAATACCACAAGAACTCTAAAATAAAACTAAACCATATCTCCTCTTCTTAACACAAAAATTAATACAACATTATATATTAAAGTTAAAGTTCTACATTGTTCATAAAGGAGAAAGATTGCACAACTTGGTGATACAAAGGGATCTGGGTACAGTGGAAGTGTTAGAAGCAGATATGAAAGCAACATTTAAGAGGTATTTAGACAGACACATGAACAGACAGGGAAGAGTTGGATACAGATGATGTGTAGGCAGATGCGATTAGTTTAGAATGGCATCATGGTTGGTACAGGGCAAAAGTGAGGACTGCAGATGCTGGAAACCAGAGTTTAGATCAGAGTGGTGCTGGAAAAGCACAGCAGGTCAGTCAGCATCCGAGGAGCAGGAAAATCGACGTTTTGGGTGAAAGCCCTTCATCAGCTATTCCTGATGAAGGGCATTTGCCCGAAACATCGATTTTCCTGCTCCTCGGATGCCGCCTGACCTGCTGTGCTTTTCCAGCACCACTCTGATCTAAACTCATGGTTGGTACAGGCATGGTGTGTCGAAGGACATATTCCTGTCCTGAACTATTCAATGTTCTCTGTGCAAAAATGTGAGAATACATTTCAATCTTAATTCCTTCATGCGTTGTGAGTTTCAATGGTCATGGTAGCATTTATTACCCAACTTTAAATGCCTTAGAGAAGGATGCAGTGACTTACCCAAGGGAATTCTGCTTTAAACAAAAGTTCAGATTTACAGGGAAAGCCTGTGAGGTTATACATTTTGGCAGGAAGAATAGAAGAGCTGAGTTTGGTTTGAATGGAGAAAGTCTACAGAAAATAATGGAATAGAGAGATTTGGAAATCCTTCTTCATGAAACACAAAAAGCTAGCATCCAAGTTCAGCAGGTAATAGGGAAGGAAAATGGAAGTTCTCTTTTTCAAAGGGACTGGGATATAAAAGTCGGGACATTTGCTAAAGCTATAGGCACTAGTCAGACCACAGTTGGAATATTGTGAACATTTTTGGGCTCGCTATCTAAGGAAAGATATAAAGCACTGGAGGCAGTCCAGAGAGGACTCACTAAGCTGATCTCAGATATGGAGGGAGTATCTTATTACGAGAACCAGACTGGGCTTTTACTCATTGGAATATAGGGAATGAGAGATGATGTTATTGAAACATAAAAGATTCTTAGAGAACTTGATAATGTAGGTACAGAAAAGTTGTTTCCCCTTAGGGAAGATTTAGGCCAGAGGGCATAATCTCTGGATAAGGGGTTGCACATTTAAAACAGAGATATGGGGAACTTCTTGTTTCAGAGAATTGCGAATTTGTGGAATTCTTTACCTCAAAAGTTGCTGAGATTGAATTATTAAGTTTTCTCAAGACTGAGATAGATAGATTTTTAATTTGTGAGACGATCAGGAAGTTATGTGGAAAAGGCAGGAAAGTGGAGTTGAGGATTGTCATATAAGCCACGATCTTACTGAATGGCAGAACAGAATCGATGGGCTGAATGGTCTATCTCCTATGTCTTATGGAACTAATAGGCAGGTCTTTCAAAGAGTTGACAGATATAATGGGTCAAGTCACTTTTATTTTGTAGTGTGACGTTATGATAAAGTTATTGTCGAAGTGCTAAGCCCAGTCAATGACTTGGAATCAAGGAGTGATTAGGGATAAGACCATACTCAATGATATGGAGGCACCAGTGTTGGACTGGGGTGGACTGGAAAATATTAAATAACACACAATACAAGGTTATAGTCCAACAGGTTTATTTGGAAGCACTAGCTTTCAGAGAGCTGCTCTGTCATCAGGTAACTATTGGTGCAGGATCATAAGACACAGAATTTACAGCAAAAGGTCATAGTGTGTCGTGCAGTTAAAACAATATATTGAAGAAACCTAGACTGATGTAAAATCTATCATCTTTTCATACTCAAGGAGTAAGACCATTCAGTTTATCCCAGCTCATCAACACCGAAAGCGCATACATTCTCCTGGTCATGAGATTCGCTGTTCCTAAAATAACTTGGTGATTTTTATGGTGACTCCTCGACCCAGAATCCTTCTTCATGTCTTAATCACTCTCTCAGGTTAGTCTTGTCTTTGTGAAATTATATTAAGTAGGTTATTATGAATCGGAAACTCATTTACATCTCTCCCAATCTTTGTATTTTACACAATTGCACAAAGTCAAAATTGTGCCCTTTGTATGGACACCTCCCTGATGTCGATGTTAAATTTTGCCTTTCACCTGCTTGCACTGTCTTTTCCTTAGGTGTTGGGTTGTATCTTGAAGTGTTTAACTTTTGACATGGCTCATCGATTTATGCAGCTTTAAGAGGGAAGTTCTTGAACCCCACCTTCTGTCCTTCCCTGGTGGACTAGGCATTGTAACATAAAAATGAGAGAGACCAAAGGTCCACAATGTTTGTTTAGCTCATTATGACAAACTGAATGAAAAACTGAATGATAATTTTATCAAAGGGTCGAATGTATACTGTGCAACAGATATCAAATGAATTTAGACCAAAAGACTATGATACAGGAGGCGAATTAGACCATTCAGCCCATCGATTCTGCTCCGCCATTCAATTATGGCTGATTAGTCTCTCAACTCCATTCTCCTGCCTTCTCTGCCTAACCCTTGATCTCATTACCAATCAAGAACTCATCTGTCTCTGTCTTCATTACACTCAATGACTTGACCTCCTCAGCACTCTATGGCAATGAGTTCCACAGATTAACCACCCTCTGACTGAAGAAATTTCTCCTCAGCTCAGTTCCAAAGAGCCAATCCTTCACTCTGAGGCTGTGCCCTTGGGTCCTCGGCTCTCCTACTGATAGAAACATCTTCTCCATGTCCACTTTATCCAGGCTTGTCAGTATTCTTAAGTTTTACTCATCTACTTTCATTCTTCTGAACTCTTTTGAGTTCAGACCCAGCCGCTCATTGTATAACAAACTCTTCATTCCCTGAATCATTTTTGTAAATCTCCTCTGCACCCCCTCCAAGGCTAGCACATCCTTCCTTAGATACAGAGCTGAACCCTTTAAACACAATCATTTTAGTGCCTTAATCTTGCTGGTTTACAGTTTAATAGTTGTTAACATGAATTACTGCTGTCAGTGCTCTCCAAACATTTAATGCACTGGTACCAAGTTCCACCACAATCTACCCGCAGCTCCCTTACAGTAACAACATCATTAATCATTTCAAACAAATTTAAATAAAATACAGTTTGGCAAGCAATACAACACCACTGAGTTCTGCAGACAACTGATCTGGCCCATGCAAAACTGAGCCACAAGGTCGAGTAGGTCCACAGTTTGTGTCCTGATCTTGATGGAATCAGCTCATTTGAGCTCAGGTGGCGGAAGAGGAGCTGTACATGTCCTTGGACCAGGAAGGGAGGGGCATGATCAGCAATGTATTGAATTAAAACAGTACACAAAAGCATTTTAAATGAAAGCATTGACTAATACTCAGAGGAAGTCAGTTCCATGGAAATCTGCTGCTGAATCTATTTATGTGATGTTGACAGACACCAGTTATGCATGCAATTGTATTTTAAAATGAGACAGTTCAGGATTTTCCATGTCCTGTGCAATTGTAATCCTGCTCAATATATAATAGGAACTTCAAACTGAGGTACTCAAGGCTTCAAATTTCAAGAGGCAGTCTCTCATGTAAAGGGTGTGCCTGGGTTATTCACAATTTCCATAGGCATTTGCCCTGTGTCAGGTGGAGAGGAATAGGGCAACTACAGTACAGCTGGTGTAGTATAAGGGTGCATGTGCTTTTCCTGTTGATGATAGTCAGAAAATTAAAAAAAGGAGGAGCAGATGTTGCACATTGGAAAAATAGACATTGTGGCCAACCTTCCACTGAATTGTTTTAATTACATTGATGCGACCCCGGGATGTGAGTGTGGTGAAGTGGGTGGGAATTTCCTGTGCAATTCCACCTCCTCCTCTAAAACCAGGATGGAATTTCTCACCATCAGAATGAAAAGAAAGAGACCAAGTGGAATTTGTCCCTGTCCAGAATTCAGGCATCTCCAAATCCTTCCCAACTCCACACACCCCACTATCCATATCTGACATCCTCCTCCAGCTGGTTTCTATCCCAGTCACCTTGTCACAGATCTTAGAGATTTTAGCATTTGGTGTCAGAACAAAACTCTTCAATTTTCAAATTCTGTACGAATGCCTAAATGTGAACAGATTCACTCTTTCAAAGAAAAATAGAGAAATTTAATCTTTTTTCACAACTGATCTCACAAAACATTCTGTTAGGTTGTGGCTTGGAAACATGCGATCTTTGTAAATGGAATTGAAATGAAGAGTAGTGATTGAGAAAGTTACATTCTTCAGTTATTTTTATTTTTAAAGAAGCCAGTTTGAACACAAAGGAAGGTGAAGATGTTCTTGCTGACTGCAGTGTGCACTGCAAAGTTTCTTTGAGTTGTCTCAGCATTGCTTTCCCTTTTAATGATTTGTTCCTATTTCCTTGTTGTACTAACATGAGCATTGGTCATGATGGGTGGAACCTTTAAAGGGCCTGAAAGACATGAGTTATGGCAAGAAATATGGCAGAGAAGTCCAGCAAGGTCTATCTGATTGGCAGCAACAGCTCACAGTAACTGTGTTCTGGGCATCTGGGCAAGATTCTCATTAGGCAGAGGCGGATCACCTATTAAAAGAGATCATTGTATGTTAATTGCCTTATTAATGGCACATCTTACCTCACTGGTACGCTGCTTTCTATTCTGCCATCCATTACTAGCAAACGGGATGGCAAGAATTCTGAACATGGAAGTCAGTGTGGGTACCTGATAGCTCACTGCTGGCTCCAAACCATGTCTATGTTGGAAGCCATGCACCAATATCTCAGGGCATGTTTCATGGGCACTGGCTACATGCATTACATGTCTATGGCCATTGGTATCCAGTCTCTGAGAACCCAACTGGTATATCTCCGAACCACTTACAGAATATTTCTGCACTTCATTTCTGCACCTCGTAGTGTAATGCTGCAGCAAAGAAGCCGTGTGCTTAAGGACATACACCAGCTCAGAGTGCAATCCTCAGTCAAGGGAAGGGAAATAGCCCTCAGATATTATTTAGATGCAGGTGGCAAACTATCCTGAGCAAATGACAGGACAGCACAGAGGGCATGTAGGTTGGGTGGTTGAGGGCAATAGAGGAAGATGTTCCAGGTAATGGTGAGAGAGGTTGACCATGAGCCTTGGTGGAAGCTGTGTGCAGTAGCAGTGATAGAATGAGTGTGTGTACCAGAGAGAAATCGATAGCACATACGCTGATGGAGTGATGAAGGACATTGTCCTTCTTATACTGCTGGACATTCCTCCAGGTAGCTGGAAATTCACCAACAAGTGGCTAGCAGATACTGATGTCGTGTTTTCCACTGTTGACCCCGAGTCTGCAGCAACCCATTCTGGTAAAAACAATGACTGCAGATGCTGGAAACCAGATTCTGGATTAGTGGTGCTGGAAGAGCACAGCAGTTCAGGCAGCATCCAAGGATTTTGAAGCTCCTTGGATGCTGCCTGAACTGCTGTGCTCTTCCAGCACCACTAATCCAGCAACCCATTCTCCAGAGTCTCCTGTTCTCTGCCCACAAAGTGGAGCACCAATTTCCTCACCTCTGCTATGTCTGGGAAAAATGTCAGGAACCATGCTGAGCAGCTCTGGCCTGCCAAATGTTTATCCAGACCCCCTTTTAAAGATGGCACCGGAGTAAGGAATGTCAGTCCATTCCCGTGAAATGGCAGATTGTTTCAGATCGGTAAGTGGTAGAATGGGACCAGAGTTGGGTGAGTGGAGTGTCAGATGTACAGGGTAGGGAGTTAATGAGGTGGGAGATGCAATGCAAGCTCCCAAGGTTTATAAAATCATGAGAGGCATAGATTGGGGGAATAGCCAAGGCCCTTTTCCTAGAGTAGGGGAGTCCACAGCTAGATGGCATAGTCTTAAGGTGAGAGGGGAAAGATTTAAAAGAGACCTAAGGTGCAACCTGTTCATGCAGAGTGTAGTGCGTGTATGGAATGAGCTGCCAGAGGAAGTTGTGGACGTGGGTACAATTATAGAATTTAAAAGGCATCTGTTTGGGTAGATGAATAGGCAGGGTTTAGAGGGATATGGATCAAATGCTAGCAAAAGATGACTAGTAATTTGGGATATCCGGTTGGCATGAACAATTCAGATCGAAGGGTCTGTTTCCATGCTGTACAACGCTATGACTCCATGACCCTGACTTGGAAACCAATCATCCACGTTGTCCTCAAAGACTCTGTAACAATGTCCACCATATCATTGTGTGACGATGCTGTCACTTTAACAAGGTTATTTTGTGCTTGTTTTTTTTAAGAGAGGTCGTAAAGCAGAGGTGTAGAAATGTCTGGGAAGACTCTAGTTTAACAATGGCAGGGGAGTGGCCAGTTCTCCCAGTTTCCAAGCATTTTGATTTTGGTTTTGTTGTAACAATGAGAAGCTGTTGCAGTCAAAGAAAGGTTCCATACTTCAGCAGATGACTTTTCTCTCTGAAATCTCTCCTGCAAATTTACCCTTTGCCAAGGGGTGTGTTTATTGGATGTTACAGGAATTGGGACAGCTCTTTAGTTAAGTTGCTGTGTTGGGTCAGTTAAGTTTCCAATTGTTAAATTATTCTAAATTCCATTTTATTTTGTCAAGTTTCAACTGTAGTGTTTAAATAAATTCTGTTTTGTTAAAGCCGAGTAGTTTGACCAGCTGCATCACACCGAGAATATCCATTTCACATCTGCTTTTAAAATAAGAAAAGTTGGGGCCCGGGATACCTTTTAAAATATTTTGAGGGGGGTCTGGCCTGGTCCATAATCAGTGTAACTTGTATCTGATTGCTATCATGCAACAAACTATATCCTGATTAAAACATGAACTTCTTCTTAATAGATTACTTGATAATTCTGCTGTGTGACACTGACCAATGAGGCCTGTAGATCTCTACTTGAAAACAGAATGGTGGCAGAAAATTTTCCCCATCGTGAGCAATAAAGCAAACAGCAATGGACAACATGGAGGTTATGCATGAGGATTGCTCACACACCAAAATGAATATTAATCACAACAGTCATCTTTTTATTCAAAGTTTGTAAAATACTGGGAAATTAACCAAACAATTCTGATTACCTTTAAAAGATGTAAGCCTTTGATAAGATAGTATGAGGTAAAAAGCATATGGCAACATTTCTCCTTTCTATTAATGGTCATTGAAATAACTGCACAGAGGCCGATATCCCATAGTCAAGTCGACTTTATTTACACAAGCACAGTACATGGACTCTGACCAGCTAGTACAGTGCCAGTCCTAAAGTGAAGAGACTCTCTGACACTCCTATTTATACTTGTCAGCCAGGGCTCCCTGATTGGCCTAGGTTAACAGCCCCAATCAAGGATCTCATACTCAACAAGATCCACTTGGTCAACCTCGTTCAAATCACTACACATTGCCCACCCCATCCAGGAATGTAGGCATGTTCTTCTTCTGTATCCATGGCCAGATATTGTCAGCGGTGACTGAAAGGGTGCCCAGAAGATTTAAAACCAGAACGGACACATCCAGTGAAGGCACTGCTGGTGGTGTATCTGCCAGTGGGAGGTAGCTCAAGGTATCACATTTACCACTTGGCCTCCTGGACAGTGTTCCAACTTGTAATTGTATGCACTGAGAATAAGGGGCCACCACTGGATTCAACCAGAAGCTATGGCCGGCACAGCCTTGTCTTCTTCGAGTGGCTCTAGCAGGGGTTTGTAGTCGTTACTATTACATATTTATCTCTGGAACTCTCTCACACCAAAGATGACCACCAAATCTTCTTCCGCTATGAGCATATTTGTGCTCAACATCAGCCAAAGTCTGGGAAGCGTACGGTATTAGGCCACTGGTGAGCCAACACTACTCAGATACCATATGAGGAGGCATCACATGTCAGTGCCACATCTCACTTGGCAATGTAGTGGGCTAACACATTAATTGACAAAAGCTGCTTTTCCACTTCCCTAAAGGCTACTTCTTGGCTATCAACCATTTCCAAGGCTGACCCTTTTTCAATAGCAAAGTGTAAGAGTGCCAAGATCATAGATCAGCCAGGGCACCCTGATTGGCCCAGAGTAACATTCCCCAATTAGGGGTCACATACTCAATGAGATCCCCCTGGCCAACCTTGCTCCAATCACTACAGTCATTGAACATTGTTTCTGTGACATAGGCATCGCTGCTAAGGCCAGCATTTGCTGCCCATACCTAATGGCCCTTGAACTGAATTACTTGCGAAGCTGCTTCAGAGGAGATTAAGAGTCAACCACATTACTGTGGTATGGAATTACATGTAGGTCAGAGAAGGTAAAGACAGCAGGTTTCCTTACCTAAAGGACAATAATGAATTAGATTGGCTTTTACAACAATAGTTTAATTGTAACCTTTCCTAAGATTAGCTTCCAGTTCCGGATTTAACTCAATTTAAATTCCACTCAGCAACAACAATAAGATTTAAACCTACATCCAGGCAGCATTAATCTAGCCCTCAGGATTAGTAGGTTAATGATATTACCATTAGACCATTATATCCGCCTAACCAGTTAGTGTCACATTCCAAGAAACGGATTAGATATCCTGTCTGTTTTACAGGTTTTTCTGTGCCTCCAACCAGAGCCTGAGCAAAACCAGTTTAACAACCTAAAAGACTGAAGAATAATTGGCTCCTGACTGTGCAAATAAATATTCCAGGATAGTGACCCTTGAACTTCAAAGTTGTAAGTTCCTCTGTTACAAATAAGCCAAGATACATATTTGAAAATTTCCTTAAATATGCAATTTATAACTTGTATAAGTAGCTTATTTTTACAATGCAAATGAATTTAGAATTTAGCAATTAACATACACAGAAAGGACGCCTCGTTTGCTTTCTATCATTCCGATGTAGCCTCATTCTACAATAGTAACATGATAATTGTTTAAATATGTTGAACAGTTTTCATCAATGAAAACTTTACAACAGAATCAAATGTAACACAAGAAAATCCATGTGGTTTAGAGCTTTGGGAATCATAGGCTCAAAGTGATACTCCTCCGAAGTATGTAACATTTACTATATGATTTTTATTAATTAATTTGATGGATGTGAACTCTGCAAGCACTAATTGCCTCTCAGACTATGAAGCCTTTCTCTTCAGCCACTCGAGTTCGTGTGGTCAAGGTACTTTCATGACAGTGTTCAGTGGGAAAGCCATTTGACCTTTTTAGCCTGCTCCACCATCAATAAGATCAGGGTCATTCCGACTGAGGTCTTAACTTCACTTCCCTGCTTACCCTTTCCTGGATTGTCTCATGAGCACAAGTTGGTTTGGTTGGAATTGTACCCATTGGAGTTCGGAAGAATGAAGGGTAACTTGGTTTTGACAAGGTGGATATGGAAAAGTTATTTCTTCTTGTGGCTGAGTCCAGAACTAGAGGGTATTGTTTTAAATTTAGGAGATCCCCTTTCAGGATGGCGATGAGAAGAATTTTCTTTCTCTCAGAGAGTTGAGTTACTTTGGAACTCCCTGTCTCAGTGAGTTGGGGTCTCTGAATATTTTAAAGACAGAGTTGCATAGGTTTGTGTAGGCAAGGGCATCAAGGATTATCGGGGATAAACGTGAATGTGGAATTCAAACCAGATCAACCATGATCTTATTGGATGGTGGAGCAAGCTTGAGAGAACAAATGGTCTACTATTGCACACAAGTTGTATCCCTCTAAAACCCTTGACTGTTATCCAATAATCTATAATCCAGTATGTTCAATGACACTGCCTCCTCTGCTCTGGGAACAATGATGAGCATCTAAATTGGGATGGTGTGAGATTCGGAGGGGAATTTGGACAATGCTCTCGTTAAGTCACATATTTATGTGAAGCTGGGCAGCAATGAAGAATACCCTGCAATGTACACATTGCACAACAGTGCACAACCAAGATAAATTAAATAACTTGGAGGTGGTAGTGTTCCCATTGATCTGCTGTCCTTATCCTTCTTTATGGTGTATGGATATTATTTATATCCATTTTATATTTTTGCAAGAAAACCATTTGGAATTACAGTTTTAATATTGTGGCAGTAAACAAAATATTAGGCCAATTGCTTCTGTTTATTCTCTTGTACTTTTTGTTAGTGAAAATGAATTAATTAATTTCCGATAATAATTTCTGCATCCTCCCAGGCATACATTGGGGCACACTGGTTAGGAGAGTCTCCAGAGCAGTTTAAAAAACAAATATAGAATGAACTTTGGAAAATGGAATGAAAACATGAAAGACATTGTCCTGTGATGGTCACACACTATGTCATGCTTATTCAACCAGACTTGGATGCAAACTTGTGATATCTAAATAGAGCGATTCATAATATTTGCTTACAGAGGATGCAAATCTGATCCACAACACCCATGCCATAGGCTGTTATCAACATGCCGCAGACCTTGATTCAACCCAGTTGCTGGAGCAACAAATTTGGATTAAGTTTCAATTATAAATAATGTAGTACTAAAGGCTACATATATCTGTACAGTACCTTTAACTTAATGAGGAGTTTGGTGAAGGATGGAAATTTGCATAAGTGCCAGTGCTAAACCCAGACAAATTTTCAGGTTCTGCATGATTTGCAGGTTGTGGGTCAGTTATTTGCCAGATGGACAGTTGAATGGATAAATGGCAGTCCCAAAGCATTTTACAGTCAAGATTGTGTTTGAAGTACATGGCTGAATCTCACCAGAAATCAGTTAAGAACAGAGAATAGCTCAGCACAGAAACAGACCCTGTAGCCCACCATTTGGGTGCCCACCATGATGTCATTCCAAACTAATCCTGTCTGGTCTTATCTCTTTATTCCCTGCCTGTTCATGTGTCTGCCCAAATGCCTTGAAATTTTGCTGTGGCATCTGCTTCTACCACTTCCCCTGACCGTGTGCTCCAGGCTGAAAAATGTGTTGCTGGAAAAGCGCAGCAGGCAGGCAGCATCCAAGGAACAGGAGATTCGACGTTTCGGGCATAAGCCCTTCTTCAGTAATCATGTGTGCTCCAGGCATCTACCACACTCTGTGTAAAAGAGATGCCTCATACGTCTCCATTAACCTTTCCCCCCTCCCCTTAAACCCCCGAGCATTTGACGTTTTCATTCTGGGAAAGAATCTTAATATTCACCCTATCCATGTCTCTTAAAATTTTATATACTTCCATCAGATTGTTCCTATGACATTCTGGTGGAAACAATCCAAGCTTGTCCAACATCTCTTTGTGGCTAATACACTCCAAACCAAGCAACATCCTGGTAAACCTCTTTTGCATCCTCTCCAAAGCCGAGGACATATACACTTAATGGTAAGGTCCTAGGGAGTGTTGCTGAACAAAGAGACCTTGGAGTGCAGGTTCATAGCGCCTGAAAAGTGGAGTCGCAGGTAGATAGGATTGTGAAGAAGGCGTTTGGTATGCTTTCCTTTATTGGTCAGAGTATTGAGTACAGGAGTTGGGAGGTCACGTTGCAGCTGTCCAGGAAATTGGCTAGGCCACTGTTGGAATATTGCGTGCAGTTCTGGCTAGACAGACGTTTGCTCAAACAGCTGATGAAGAAAAGTTAACATATATTTGCAAATGGGCTGACTTGTTTTGGTTGACATGTCACCGATGTGCAGGTTTACCCTCAAGGTTTATCTTCTCCCTCTTTTTTGTCATCTTTTGTTGTTTTCTAACACTTACCCAATCCTCGGGCTTACCACTAATTTTTGCTAGATTGTGTGTCTTTATTTCAATTTGATGCTATCCTTAACTTCCCTGGGTAACCATGGTTTTTTTTATTCCCTTCCTAGAATCTTGCTTCTTTGTCAGTGTAATACATCTTTGTTGTGATCCATGAACTATTTTCTTAAATGTCTGCTTTGGTTCCTCAACCATCTTTGCTGCTAAACTTCGCCCAGACCAAACTGGTGTAGAGTATAGAAAAGGTACGGCCACTTAACTCGGTCAAATGCCTTCTCTGCATCTAAAGAAATCACCAATCCCTGTATTGACTGCTGTTGGCATGCTTGAATTACTTTAAGCAGCCTCCTAACGTTATTGGAGGATCTGTGACCCTTTATGAAGCCCATCTGATCCTCTTTAATAATAGAGGGTAACACAGTCTCTAGCCTTAACACGAGAGCCTTAGAGAGGATCTTAAAGTCCACATTTAAGAGCGAGATGGGCCTGTATGAAGCACAGTCTTCCGGATCCTTCCCTTTTTTAAGGATAAGTGAAATATTGGCCTCTCTCAGAGATGGTGGGAGACAATCATGACTGTATGAATCATTAAACATATTTAGCATTGGGCCTGACAGTATATTTATAAATTCCTTATAGGATTCACTGGGAAGTCCGTCAGGACCGGGCGCCTTTCCACTCTGAAGCTGCCTCACAGCTTCCTGCACTTCTTGCTCTGATAATGGGGCATTGAGAAAGGACTGTTGTTCGGGAGTCACACCCGGGAGTTTCAGATCTCTAAAAAAGGATTCCATTTTGGCCTTCCCCCCGCCTCACAATTCTCAGACTGATATAACTTAGAGTAGAATCTCTGGAATGCCACATTAATCTTTTTAGAATCACATGTTAGGTTCCCAGACCCCTCCCTAATCGCCGTAATGGTTTGTGGGGCACTTCTCTTTCTGGCAAGGAATGCTTAGTATTTGCCTGGCTTGTCACCATGCTCGTATAACCTTTGCTTTGCAAAAGCCAGCTCCTTCTTTGCCGTCTGCGTGAGCACGGAATTTAGTGCAGACCGCAGTGCCGTAATCCTCTGTAGTTTGACCAACGAGGGTCTGTCAAAATAGGCCTTCTCGGCTGCCTTCAACCGTGCTTCAAGGAGACGTTGCTGCTCACCCTTCTGCTGCTTCCTACTGGTGGAATATGAAATAACTAACCCCCTGGCATTAGCTTTGGCAGCTTCCCAGAGAACAGATGAGCAATCAACCGAACCTATGTTGATGTCTAGGAATGCCTGAAATTCTGGGTCATATACGTAGATGACACCTTTGTAATAATTAAAAACACGGAAATAGAGAAAACACACCGGATCATCAACTCCACACTCACAGGAATCCGATTCACAAGAGAGGAAGAAAAGGACAACCAACTCCCATTCCTAGACGTGATGGTACAGAGAACACCAAATGGAGAATTCACCACAAAGGTACACAGGAAAGCCACACACACAGACCAAGTCCTGAACTATGAAAGCAACCACCCCAATATACACAAACGAAGTTGCATCAAGACACTATTCAAAAGGGTCACAACACACTGCAGCACACCAGAACTGCAAAAAGAGGAAGAGGAACACCTACACAAGGTATTCGCCAAAAATAGATATCCTCGCAATTTCATCAACAGATGCCTAAGGGAAGGACAACGGAACGAGGACATGCCGCAACCCAAAGGACTAGCCACACTACCATACATCAAGAACATCTCTGAAATGACGGCCAGACTACTGCGACCACTAGGACTTATAACAGCACACAAACCAACAGCCACACTCAGACAACAACTCACCAGAACGAAGGACCCGATACCCAGCATGAGCAAAACTAATGTAGTGTACAAAATCCCATGCAAGGACTGCACAAAACACTACATAGGACAAACAGGAAGACAGCTAAAGATCCGCATCCACGAACATCAACTAGCCACGAAACGACACGACCAGCTATCCCTAGTAGCCACACACGCAGACGACAAGCAATATAAATTCGACTGGCACAACACTACCATTATAGGGCAAGCCAAACAAAGAACAGGCAGGGAATTCCTAGAAGCATGGCACTCATCCACAAACTCCATCAACAAACACATCGACCTGGACCCAATATACCGGCCACTACAGCGGACAGCTGAAACTGACAACCGGAAGCGGCAGTGACAGGCCACTATAAATGCCGGAGGAAACACCACAGAAGCGCTTCACAGGAGGCTCCCAAAGCATCTACCAAGAATTTAAGAGGATGCGCTGGGGGACAATAAACATTTAAAATACCATATTTTTCCCCATTTATCAAGGCTTTAAGAATTACCAACCTCCCATATGTGTCTTTAACACATTCCGACAATTTAAATGAGAGATTTTTCCTAACCAATATAGCCACTCCCCTACTTCTGGTATTAAATGATGAAAAATAAACTCAGTCAAAGCCATTCTGCTGTAATTTCAGATGCTCCTTGCCATCCAAATGTGTCTCCTGTAACAAAGCAATATCCACCTTCTCCTTTCTAAGACTCAAGAGTACCTTCTTCCTCTTAATTGGTGAGTGACTTCCCTTGATATTCCAGGTACTCCATTTAATCAAATCATTAGCCATAATCTTCTGCAATTACATTTAAATTCTAGAGAGGAGAAACCCGAACCACAAATTGCTGAGCCTTAGTGTCGCATGGTCCACCAAATATAAAAATTACATAAACTAAAACCACTACATTTAACAAACATACAAAATTATTAAAAATAAAAAACAACAGAAACCAGAAAACAAACCAACATATAAAGCGCTAATAGCGCTGAGTAGGGGAACTCACCCCCTGCCTGGAGGGGGCAACTACCCCTCTCAAACTGCCCATAAATAGGCATCTAACCATCTCAAACACCTTCACTTCTCCCAGCTAGAGCCGCATCGCAAGCACAAGCTAAAAAGAATAAACACCCTATAGAATATCAATATGAATAAAAAAAAACATTCTTTTATAAAAAAAAGGGGGGAATAAATACCCCATCCATCCTTTGGTATATCCTAACTTAGAAATTTAAAATGTACATCTTAACCACCGCCAGACATAGTTTGAACCAAATTATTATCAATAGAGGAAAAAAAAGGGGAAAAAAACAAAGCTCCAACCGGATTTCCTCCATTTCTTTAACAGAATGATAAACGCATGCCCAAGCAATGATATTTATACATACTACAATTGTTTAAATTAGGTTAGTTTGTCCACAAAGTCTCTTGCCTTCTCCGATGTGTCACAGAGATGCATGGATCCATCTAAGGTGATCCAAAGCACTGCCGGATATCTCCGGGAGTACTGAATCCCAAGCCCCTTCAGTCTTCTCTTGATACCATCATACGATTTTCGTTTCTGGATCACCGCTGCTGAAAAGTCCTGAAAAAGCATGATCTTAGACCCCTCATAAATTAGGGCCTTTGGATCTTTCCCCTGGAGTCTGGTAGCCTCCATGACTCTCTCCTTATCCCGGTAGTGATGGAACTGCACCAGGAAAGGACCAGGGCGTTGACCCAGACCCGACCTCTGTGCTGCGACCCGGTGAGCCCTCTCTATCTTCAATCCTCTCAAGCCAGCCTCCAAGTCAAGGAATTTCAGAAGCCAATCTTCAACACATTCCACAGGCCGCTCACCTTCCTTACCCTCAGGCAGACCGATGATCCGAATGTTTTTTCTCCTGCCCCTGTTTTCAAGATCATTCACTTGGTCACGCAAATTACGAACCTGCGTCTTCAGGGCTTGGATCTCATCCTTGGATGAACTGGCATCAGCTTCCACCACTGTGACCCTGTGCTCCACCCCATCCGTCCTCTTCTCCAGGTCTCCCAGCTGCTGCTCATGCTTCTGCAGCATGAGAGAGACTGCAGCCAGCTTCTCTTCAATCTGTTTCCCCAGCATCTCGCGAGATTTCGAGACCTGCTTCACCAGGTCTTGGAGAGTAATCAGCTCTGAGGCTGCTGCAGGCTGAGCTGCAGACCCGGCCTTGGATGCTCCTCTTCCCTTTTTAGGCATTTCTGGACAGCTGAAAATACAGGTAAGTCAATTTCTAAATGTTTCTTGGGGCTGCACAATCTTTCCAACGCCCCAAGAAATCCTGATGACCTGGGTAAGGCGGGTTAAAGGACCGTCCTGCTGCGATGCGAAGCTCTGCAGTGTGACCCTCTCAGATCACCGCCATCTTAGATCCCCAAGAGCTAACTTAGTTTGATGGTCTTCTCTGTACTGTTGCATTCTGTGATTCCACACACAGCCCTAGGTGATCTTGGTGCCTGATGTGATTCTGAGCTGAGCTTCCGACTCTCATCTTATCCATCATCAGGGACTGTTGTTAACTTAAATAAGAAGCATCAATCATTAGGCTGCTTAAACAAATACCCTTTTGAAGTCGTACGTTCTGTTTTGTAGAATCTGGTTTCCACTAAATTAATTGTGACTGGGAAACTCTGAATGCATTTTGTGGAAAGAAAACTCCAGATTTAAAAGCAATGAGAACTAGTCTTGACAGATCTTTTTCAACTTCATATAGTCCAGATGTGGGGAGCCAGTCAACGTATCCAGTTCAATCTTTCCACAGAAACGTAAACCTATACCCATTATCCAGCCATACCAGCTCTCTCTTTTGAATAATTCCAGAAAACTATTCCAAGTGTAAGGCTTCCTGACAATATTCCTAAATTTGCTTTTCATTATTCTGACCTACCTCTTGTATGTATTCTTAAACAGGAAATGGTCAATATTTCATACAATTCTAAAGCTCCGCTGTCATTTATCTCCTTTCATGCAGAAAAATCCATTTTTTCTAACTACTCTATGCAAGTATATCGCCTGACACTATGGTTCAACCTTAAGGTCTTTCCCTGCACGTAAAAGTTTCCTAAATGTTTCAGTGACCAGAATCAAAGTGAGTGCTCCAGATGCAGCACTGTAGACCAATAATTTGAATGCTTGTGTGAGACAATCCTGTTGAGACAAATTTTCTAGTCTAGGCAACATCAAGTCATCAGTCTTCCTAACATATCTCTGCCGACACGGATACCACCATTACACATGGGGACACCAACTGCCATATGCGTAGCAGGTACTCATGTGACTTGGCCAAAGTTGCCTATCTCATATGCTGCAGGCAAGGAAGCCCAGAGACAGGTACATTGGCAAGACTGAGCAGAGGCTATGGCAACAGATGAGTAGACACCATGCAATAATCAACAGACAGGAGTGTTTCCTCCCAGTCACAGACCAGTTCAGCAATCTGGGACATTCGACCTCGGTCCTTCGGGTGACCTTCCTCAAAGCCGAGCAGAGGCTGATAGCCAAGTTCGGTACCCATGGGGAAGGCCTCAACCGGGACCTTGGGTTCATGTCACACTACAGGTGACCCCATTGCACTAACTCTCCCTGATATACACACGCATGCATGCACGCACACACACTTCCACAGACCCATACACTCACGCACACCCTCTTACACACAAGCTCTCTCTCATATGTTCACACATACACACCCACAATCACACCCACACATGCACCCTCTCACAGGCCTACACCCCTTTACACTCATAATCACACACGTTCACATAAACTTATATTCGCTCCCTCCCCACACACACCCACATGCACACACAAACAAACACATATCAGTTAGTAGGGTGAATATGTACTGGCAGAATTACATTTTATTTTGTTCAAGAACTGCAGGAATCCATGAAAGATTCAGTAAATCCCTATTTTAGAAATAGAATCAGTCTGAACATTGGGGGACAGACAGCTTCACACAGGGCACCTCACACCTTCATTGCATTATCTGAGCTGGCATTGCATCTATTGTTAAAGTTGTTACATTCTATTGAGAATGTAACTTTAAAAAAAGTTCTGGGATTGACATATGAAAGAACTGAAACCAACATGGTAATTCTAAAAGATGAGAGACTTAACAAACAATCCAAGTCTTTATCAATATATAATGTCAGTTGCATCACACTGAAAACATTTGCTATAAATTCTGTGTCCTACGATCTTATACTCCACAATCACCTGATGAAGGAGCAGAGCTCCAAAAGCTAGTGCTTCCAAATAAACCTGTTGGACTATAACCTGGTGTTGTGTGATTTTTAACTTTGTTGAGTCACAACAGAGTATCGTGTCGATATTAATGTATGATGTACAGACAAGGTACTTATGAGGTACTTATGTCATTTTTCAGCAGAAGATGGGTTATCCACATGCTTTGCTCGGCATCTAAACCTACCGTAATTGTTGAGACTTTTGTGCAATAGCCATACTTGGATAGAAACCTGGACATGCTCATTCTTGGCTTTTCAAGGGATTTTATCATTGTCTTTGTGAATGAAGTCACCACTGACACAAAATAAACCCATTTATAGAGAGCAATAGTTCCAACTCCTAGTCTCTTGAAAGCCAGTCAGAGCATCAACAACCAGAGTGGAAGGAGACAACAGGTGTATCAAGCAACTGAATAGTGGTTATGGGCATTGTTCTATGCTCACCTAGAGTAACAAATCATTTTCTTTTATGACATTAGACTAAGCGGGGCCTGTAAATCCCTAACGGGAAATAGTTAGAAACAGTATGCAGAGCTCATACGCTTAAAGAGAAGTGGTACAGATGCTTCACAATGCTCTCAGACTGTGAGAATTCTACTCGGAGTAAAGAGCTCTTGGTTCCTTTTTTGGGCACCCAACTGCTTTTCAGAAATTTGCAGATCTCTGCAGTATGTCATCTCTTGCGACATGCCAATGGAATGCATATACATGACGCTCCAGCTGACCCACAGGCTACTGTGTCATTCTTCAAGGATAGAGAATTACTGAATAGTAAGAGCCCTATGAAAGAAGTGTCAGTGAAAGTCATCACAAGAGCCAAGGTCTAACTTTTCTCATTATTTATTCCCAGAAAGTGGACAAAAGCAGCAAGGCTGCTCCATCCCACTTGTCTTCAGGAAGCTGATGGTGAGCTGCTAACTTGGGCTGCTGCGGTCAATGTGGTGAAATTCACATTCAAAGCTTAATGTCAGCTTCAAATGGACCCAGCTGAACACGAAACCTCAAATTCCAACCCTGCACCCTCCATTCCCACAAATTTTAATGCAGTTTTAATCTGGTCTTTCACTTCTCCCAGAAGATCATATGATTTTCAGATGGGGTTTGGAATGCCTGCATAATTGTGATACAAAGGGCATTGCAGTTGTGTGGAACAGACTAAATCAACCAGTCGTTAAGTTTCTTCAATGTTGAGACTGTTTTTGGTAACTTCTGAAACGACTGTGAATTGCAACAGAGTGGGAAACAGTAAAATAAAAGAAAAATTCAGGCTCATAGCCTTATAGAATCTGTACAGTGCAGATAGAGGCCATTCAGCCTATTGAGTCTGCACTGACCCTCTGAGGAGTATCTCACCCAGATCCCCTAACCCTGCATTTCCCATGGCTAATCCTCTTACCTGCACATCCCAGGAACCTAAGGGCAATTTAGCATGGTCAATCCAGTTAACCTGCACATCTCTGGGCAGTGGGAGGAAACTGAAATTTCCAACAGAAACCCTTGCAGACACGGGGAGAATTTACAAACTCCACACAGACAATCGCCCGAGGGTGGAATCAAACCCAGGTCCCTGGTGCTGTGAGGCAGCAGTGAGCCACCATTCAATGCGAAATGGCCAGGGTGAGTTTTCACATTAAGCTGCAGATACCTTATGCTGTGGTATTGTATCTGGTTCAAGATTTTCCAGATCCATTTACATCAGGAAGCATTGATTTAATCGCCCTTGAGTGAGTGGCAGCAGTATTTCCTGCTGGGCAATTGTTGGTGACTTTTACCCAGTGGTTGGGCTGCCAATGCAACCAACTGCTCTCTCTAGCATGTGCCAAGCTAAGTGACCCTGCAGCTCCACACAATCCTACAGGTGGGCAGTTCCATCACACTATCTTGACTTTTGCCTGCATTGCCTTGATCTATGCTGGTGATCGTGGTCTCTGACAGTATGAGCGCTGGCTGGGTTAAATTTACAGTCTTGGTAAGGAACCTGGTCCTGTCAAAATGCTCACAAGGCTACAGGTTTCCAAGTCAGTCGTGTCTGGCTGCACAAGAAGCTCACCATTAGGGTCGTAACTCAACTCTTAATATGCGGACATCACAAAATGACGGGTGATGAAAGATTTAAAATGCCACTTCTAAATGCAATCATCTGGTTTTGCATCTGCTTTGCAAATTAGCTACCTCAGGTGGGCACCCCAGTTGTCACAAAGGCAGGTTAGATTAGATGGTATACAAAGCAAAATAAAACATCGCTTACATCCGAATCAAGAGAGTCATAGAGTGCAGCTACCACACCCTCATAACCTAATCGCAAAAACAATCCGTTCCCCTACCCCGCCCAGTTCTATCTGTTGAGCCTGGGCGAGGCTGCAGCGAGCGCTCTCACACTCTGAGGTTTACGGTACTTCGCTGACTGCGGCGCGTGCTTCTCGGGGGAGTGCGCGAGCACGCTTTCGCGCGTGCCCGGAGGGGTGTGGGGGGCGTGACCACAAAAGGCAGAGGTAGCCTGTGACTGACTGACTGACTGAGTTAGTTTTAGGCAATTGCTGCTCAGAGACCAACATACAACACATAGCTAAGTGGCAATGTCCGGCAATGCAAAGGATCTGAAGAAGGACACTTCTGAAAAGACAGGGAGAGGGGGTAAGAGAAAGGGGATTAGTTAAACTTGTGCAAGTAAATTGGCAGGAGTCAAGCTGTCATATATGGGGAACTGGCTTCTTCAGACAACTTGCAGGGAAAGGTTCCTGCAGTGGTAAGTGTCAAGATATTCTAATGTTACGATTTGCCTGGAACAGCGTTGTTCTATTTTGGATATGTACAGTAATATAGTCAACAATCAGCACTCATCATTTTCGACCAATTTGACCCACTATTATTGTAGGTGGTATAATAATGAACTATTCATTTCATTTGAGTCCTGCTTTTATCTTATGTTTGAGCCACACTTTCCATACATGTTGGTCCTTTCTGTATATCCAGTATTAACATCACCTTGCTTTCTGTGAGAATCTTAATACATATATTCAACTAGTCATTGAATACGATTATTGAGGGAAACTTCTTTGGTTCACAGTTTCTATAGAGGAAGTGTGTGGTATAGTAAGTAAGTGCACTGAAGTTGTAACAACGCTTCCTGTTACTTTTTTTTAAGAAAATTCAAAGAATTAAAAAAAACTGACATGATTTAATTGGCCAGAGTCAATTAAGGTTACAGATCATCAGCATCTTTTTTGAGAATCTTGAAATAGACTATAATTTTGTCAGTAAAGTTTTTGGAGCATTTATTTCAGATTTGCCCCAGAGTAAATTGTTCTCCTAGTTCAAAATTGACCTGAAGCCTATTCATTTTATCTATTTTTGTTTTTAGCTAATTTTTAAATTGTGAGCACAATCTTCCTCTGAAAGCGTTTCACTCAATGTTCCTAACACACACAGCTTAAACAAATTATTCTTCGAATTCCAGCTATCACTTAGTTCTACAAATCCTGAAATAATCAAATTACACTTCATTATGTAATTCCTCAGTTACATTCCTTGCGTGACTGAAAAGCTTGTGTACATTTGTCAAGAGACTTTAATGCAAAGTTCAGACCAAAATGCTGGCACGTAGTGTAACACAGTCATTTGAATTGGCTTGGTGTTGGAGAGAGACGTTGTGAAACTCTGTAGTGATTATACAATAAGTACTATCTCAAATGCTTAGATATCTGTTGCATTAAAGCTTAGCATGGTGCAGGGTAGGACAAATGAAAGGTAAATCAGGTCAGGCTGGTTTTGGGCATTACTCCAAGAATAGCTAAATCGTGGTTTTGCTAGACCCTGAGCAGAAAGCTGGTTTCCCTTTACAACCTTCTCCCTTGGACATGGAGCAAAATAACCAACTTGGGGAAAGTCTTGCTGTAATCTTGGGTACATGTGACATCTTTCGTCTGGATTTTTAACTCTGCTAGCTTGCAATATCATTTGTAATGTCCTTGCAGTTCAGTGTTGATTGCAGTCTAGAGAGAGAAGGAAATGCTTTGTAACTAAGCAATATTAAACCCATGATAGTTAACACATTTTTTGAATGTGACCTCACTAGAGAATATTCCTTGGCAGTATATTGTGATGCAGAGCAGACACTTTTCCTGCACATGCACTTTGAGGTTTCTTCTTTGCAAGAGCAGGCTATTTATTTTTAATTATTGCTTTTAGTACTGGGAAGAAAAAAAATCTAAAATATTGGAGAGACTTCATTTAGAATCTGCCACGTACGTGCAGATGTTATGCTTTCCTTGCTCAAGATGCTTGCAGTGGAATAATTTGAAGCATCACCAGAGGAGAACACTTCTATTTCTGTGCAAGAGGAAGATAAAAAGAATTAAACTTAGATGCTTTAAACAATACTCCGTTAAGTTCTCACTTCAAATGTAGTCGTGCAGAGGGAGATCTTGGGAATATTTAAGAAAGAATTGTCAAAATGTGAGGAGTCTTAAGATACATGGATCAACTTTATCTTCCTTTTACCTGCAATTATCTTTGGACCCGCTGTATAGGGATAAATCCTTCCCCATGCATCGTTTGTATTCACAGGTATTGTGGAAGGAAGCAAATGGCTACAGGATAGAACGTGACAAATAAAGGCCCTTGTCATCTTTATCTGTGTGACAGGAATAAAGTGGGTGCACTTTTGCAAAGAATAAACACTGTTTAAACAACTATGCTGCAACTGAAAATGTTTAATATCAGGTTGTAAGTAGCTGAACTGCACTTACTCGATGTATTTTGTGTAAAATTGCCCTCCACGTGACAAATGGCAATATCAGCTTTGACTGTTTCCTGGCGTAACTGGGCTTAATGCATGTATTTGGCAGGGTTTCGAGGAGGTTTGTTTCCCTTCTGGGGCGCTATCATGCCAATAATTCCGAGGCTGTACAATACACTCAAGCCAGTTTTTGAGTTGCATTCGCGAATGGAGCTTTGAAGCCGTGTTTAATCACACAAGATTTGCCTTAACTACCAACGACCAGTAGTTCCGTTTTTAGTAGCAGTTTTCAGAATATTGCACCTAAGTAACAGTCCCGCCCACCGCGTGAAGACAGTAAAACGATCCCACATTACATTAATGCAAACTGCTGTCTTGTACTTCACCTATCAGAATCCGCAGCTTAGCGTGCGGGAAAGTAGATTCATTTAATTGTAGCCATATTAGGCCGATGTGAGCACGACAATTCAAACTTTTTTTTGTATGTTAAATAAACTAATCACAAATTTCCAGTGAGCTCTGCTAACTGGTTGCTCCGCTGCTTTCATTTTGGAGAGGAAGTGGTTGCCTTGAGAGCTACATTCATAAAGTTTTAAAATATGGATTAAAAATAGCTCATGCAAAACCATTCAACGTGCATGAAACCCCATTCATTATGGGAATGTCTTTTTTTTTCCAAGAAAATTTCTTCGGTGCATCACTTTTTAAAAAAATTAAAGTTCAAGATAAATATTGCACTTTCAATTTGACAAGTAATGCCACACATGCAATACATGCATTAAGTGATGCATTGTAACTGCATCCTATGATTTTTGTGTTACCTTCTGAGGATGGTTTCATGTACTGGGCAACAGTGGAAGATATAACTATTAAATTTTATAGTCAATAAGTTGCTGACTTCATACTTTATAAAATCACAATGTATAGGTGTGAATGTATTGTTTCACCCTGAATTAATTGGATACATTCTTAGAAAAGGATGCTATGAAATGCCATGGTCATGTTTCAGTGTAATGCATTTTGAGAACAATTCAATATCATTAGAAGGGCATTAAGAGTTCTGGCTATGAAATTGGTTGTGATTGTGATATTAGCAGGGATCATTGGCTGGCCTTAATTTTTAAAATAAAATAGTTTAGTATGTTTGAGGTGACTGACAGCATTAAAAGCATATCGTTGAATGGAGAAGGGTAGCCATTTCCAATAACTTTCTTTCATGTGGTTGAACCACCCAGTTTAAACAGCCTTTACTGAACTTGCGTGTGAATGCCAATGCTGAGAAACATAGGAATGAGGAAGGGCGAAGCATTTACAGTATACAAAGAATGATAATGAAGCACGTAAGGAAGTCTTAGTTTGGATTGTCAAAAGCTTGGACAAAGTGACAGGTTTTATTAAGTAGCTTTTTTAAAAGATGGAAAGTGAGGTGTGGAGTGACATTAGGTAGGGTATTTCCAAGCTCTGGGCTAAGGGAGGTACAGCCAGGAATAAGTGGAGTGATTGTGATTTGGGAGTGTAAATGAGGTCAGTATCTGAGCAAGGCCAATTTTTATTTTGTAATTCATTCACGGGATGAGGGTGTTGCTGACAAATGTCAGCATTTATTGCCCATCCCTAATTGCCCAGAGGGCAGTCAAATGTCAACCACTGCTGTGGGTCTGGAGTCACCTAGGTTAGACCAGGTAAGGGCGGCAGTTTCCTGCCCTAAAGCACACTTGTGAGCCAGATGTGATTTTTCCTGACAATCGGCAATGGTATTGTTGTCATCATTAAACTCTTAATTCCAGATTTTATTTATTGAATTCGAATTCCACCATCTGTCATTGCAGGATTCGTAGCCCAGATCCCAAGAACGTTACTGGGTCTCTGGATTAATTGTCCAGTGACAATACCACAAGCCATTGCCTCCCCTGTCTTGGTAAGATGTTTATAATCACATTAAATACACAGGCCTCTCTTGGGTAGCATCTTTGTATTTTAATCTGTCCCTGAGATTGGCAGGAATGAAATTACTACTATAAGGAACTAGCCCCCCAAAAATTTCCTTTTAAAGATATGTAAATCTTTATAGTTCAAGCCATGTCTGTCGATGCAAAAGACTTGACACAAGTGAAACTGACAGAAGCAACTTTGTGCCTTGGTGTCAATTTGAAATGCTTCCCCGAAAGTACATCCTACGATTCAAAAACAGTCCCTTTTTTTTTATTTAAAATGGGGCTTGGAAACCATGTAGCTTTCCTCCTACTCAGCCCATCCGTGATGGGCTCAAGAATTTGAGGCACAAAACAAAAGCCTGGAGAACCATCAGCTCAGTGAAAGATGCTCTTTGGTTTGCCTGAAGCTTATTCGTCTTCCAGAACGAGGGATTGACATTGACCAAGCATTGCGACTAGCATATTCCAAGTTCCACAATTGCCATGCTGAGGGACACACTAAAGCTCGGGGCAGCTGTCACCAAGGTGCGGTGGGAAAAGACCACTGTCTGAGGTCTTTTGGCCAAAGTACAATAGGCATCTGTTCTCTTATTGAATCATTGATGCACGTAAATATAATCTTGGAAAAGTAAGGAATACCTTGGGTTTGTTTGTTCTAATTATGTAAAGACTGTACAGAATGGAAATGCTCTAGTGACTGTATGTATGGAAAGATTTATACGAATAAAGTATACTTTTGAAAGAAATCAAAGGACTGTGGATGTTTGAAATCTGAAACAAAAACACAAATTGCTGGAGAAACTTAGCAGGTCTGGCAACTTGTGAAGTTGGGTCACTGGACCTGAAAGGTTAACTGTTTTCTCTCCACAGATGCTGCCAGATCTGCTGAGTTTCTCTTTTTTTTGTTCAGGTTTTTGAGGGTTCTTTCTGCTGGATGACCCAGTAGAGAAATGGACCATCTTCATCAAACAGACAATGGGAATTTAAGCAAGTGGTTCTATTCTGCTTCTGAGGGCAGTTTATGGATGCGTAGTAAATACATGCTGTTCTCAACGAATCTGGCAAATTTTGACCCCGTAGCAGAAAATGATCAGCATCTTTTGTGCAAAGTCTGACATTGCTAATTAAATATTGGTGGGGAAGGGCAATCCCAATTTGTTTTATTTTATCGTTTCTCATGCTGCTGCTGTTTGTGATGCATTTCAGAGATTACTGTCAACTGACCAAACTCAGGAACACGGGAAAGGATCTGTTTGACCCCCAGAACTGTGGTGCCATCACGCTGTGCACATGTGCACTCACATGCCCAACCTAGAAAACCATGTGATGATTTGGGTGAGGCAACAGACAGGAATAAAACCAACTTTAATTTGGGGTGGGAAATAGATGCAGCTTAGTCTAACTTGAAGCTGACAGTCAGGTCACCTGAAATTCCTCTGTGTGAATTACAGGAAAAAGGGAACGGCAAATAAATAACTTTGCTTAGTTCAAATTCCTGGCCGCGTAATACATTCCACGCATTATTCACTAGCAGGTTACTTTGGTGGAGAAAGGAGGCGGAAACAGATTTCTTTTTGGAATGGTTGGCACAGTAATACAGTCTGTTAATGCTTTTTTGCACACTGGCACTGAGATTGAATGAGAGTTCAGAGCCACACTGCGATTAACTTGCTGGGATATATCAACTGTAGATTTGTGGGGAAAAAAAATCACTTGAAATTTCAAAAATCACAGTTCTCACATAAAAATTGCAACCTGTTCAGAAAAAACCCAAACACCCACAGAACTAGTAACACGTTAGTCACGGTTAGCAATACCTAAATTAGCTCAGGTTGTGGGGGAGGGAGCGGTAACCTGAGGGAGCTGTAGTCATAGAGTGAAACAACACATGAACAGACCTTTCAGTCCAACTCAGCCATGTAGACCAGATGTTCTAAATTGATCTAATCCCATTGGCCAGCATTTGGCCCATATCCCTCTTAAACCCATCCAGATGCCTTTTAAATTTTGCAATTGTACTAGCTTTTACCACTTCCTCTGGCAGCTCATGCCATACACGTGGAAAAAGTTGCCCCTTGGGTCCCTTTCACTGTAGTTTAGAAGAATGAGAGGTCATCTCTTTGAAACGTGTAAGATTCTTAAAGGGCTTGACAGGGTAAGCGCTGAGAAGAAGTTCACCATTCTGGGAGAGTTTAGGTGCAGAGCGTGCACACTCAGAATAAAGGGGTGCCCATTTACTACTGAGTTGACAAATTTTTCTGTGGGTTGTGAGCCTCAGGAACTCCTGGCTTCGGAGAGCTGCAGGGGACAGAGTCCTTGTGTACATTTAAGGCTGACATTGATTCCCTAACTGATCAAGAATCCTGCAGAGAAAGGATGGGCATGTGGGTGTGATGAATGTCAAATCCACTCTATTGAATGGTGGAGTAGGCTGGAGGGGTTAACTGGCCAACTTCTATTCCTGTTTCTTCTGGTCTTTTTATGATTGGGGTGAGAATATGGGAATGGAGAGAGTTGTTAGGAAGCATGTGTACCATGTGCACTGGAGAGCGAGGGTGAGAAGCAGGAGAATGAGAAGAGAACGGCAGGTAGGGAGGGCAACGTGTGGTTTTGGGATGGAGAGGAACCTCTTAGTTAGTCACTCCTGATGTTCAAAATTGAAAAATCACACAACACCAGGTTATAATCCAACAGGCTTATTTGGAAGCACTAGCTTTCAAGGTGCTGCCTCCTCTTCAGGTGGTTACATTTGTGCTGTGGCAGAGATTTGAGACTTAAGTCACCTGCAGAGCTGTTTGTTGGTGAACAGGCCAGAACTCTGCTATGAGAAAGCCCTTTGACATTCTAAGCAAGAATTGGATTCTGCCTTGTAGCCAGAAGACAGAAGCTTCCTTTTTTTCACATTAAAGGGTCCAATCAGAGAATAGTATCTTTCGTTCTGACTGGCTGATTGGAGAATTGTGATTTGCATATCCAATCAGAAGCTTTCATATTCAAACAGAATGGTGTTGGCGTTAAATTAATACAGGATGCACAACTCGACAAAAACCAAAATTGGTTCAGATAAAGCGGATCTCATTGTAAAATATGCAAAACTGTTTTTTTGTTTCATCCAAAACCTGTTTTCTTCATTTCTCAAACTGCAGATGGGGACGTTGAATTTTTTTTTAACAAATCATATTTCTTGGGTTGAGTTAGGTGGAGCGTGGTATTAAATGCAGGCGCTGTGAATCTGAATTGCTTAGTCAATTGTATACACCTGTGTCACTGCTGAAGAAGGATATCAGAAAAGCGGGGTTCTGCATTTTATTGCAAGCATTCTCATTATTTCTATAGCTGTTTGGTTTTAATGTAGAAGCCAACAGTGGAAGTAAAAGCCTTCTGTACTATAGTCTAGAGAAGTTCCTCTTTCTTTTTGGAACTACTGCATTTTCTTTTGTTATACTTAGTGCATTGACTAGGTTAACATAATGCTTGACTTGGAAGGAAATAGGTGTTCTAAGAATTGAGGCATTTAGAAGTGAGGTGTGTGTATGTATACATACACATAGAAATTATGACCATTAATTGCTTTATAAATCCCACAAGAGACTCTTGAAAATCTCACCAGATGAATAGTATTTGGCGGCCTCTTGTGGCTAATCAGTAGCTCGGCCCATTGAGTGGGAAACACTATTGAACGCAGTGGGAAAGCCTTGTGCTTGGACGTCTAAGTGAGGGAGGTTTTCCAACAGTCTGCTTTACCCACTTCGTGAACAAAATGTATTGGGCAGCAGCAACAAATGCTGATTGTTGTGTTTTTTTTTTAAAAACACATCAGAACTAAGGTTATCCCAGAATATTGCAGATGCGATAAAACAAAAAAACGAAAATGCTGTCATTTTTAATTCTCCACCTTGCTGTTATTTTGCAATCAGCTGTTCTTGGCCTGTTCTGTTCTAGTGAAGGTGTGTGTTAAACTGAGGAACAGCACCTCACCTTTAGGCAATTTACAACCTACTCAACATAGAATTCACCAATTTCACAGTATGACCTCTGTTCCTCCACCACCCCATCATTTTTGTTTCCTTTTCTCTGCATGTTTCACTTTTGATCTCACTTTCAGACAGTAGCACACTGAATTAGGCAATGTTTTCTCTTCTTTGTGTTCTGTTGCCCTGTCACCATTTCCGTTGACCCAGTGACACTAACTCTTCTGTCAAACGATCCCAGTGAAAGTGAGGAGTGCAGATGCTGGAGATCAGAGTTGAGAGTGTGGTGCTGGAAAAGTACAGCTGGTCGGGCAGCATCCGAGGAGCAGAAGAATCGACGTTTTGGGCATAAGCCCTTCATCAGCAGTGTCCTGATCAACAGAATGTCCTCCTTCATCAGGATTTTCTGATGGGCTTACGGCCGAAACATCGACTCCCGTGTCCCTCGGATGCTGCCTGACCTGCTGTGCTTTTCCAGCACTAGACTCTCTACTGTCATCCAATCCCTCCTGCTTTCCACCTTGTATTAAGACTTACTTCTGACTTTGTCCCACCTTGATCAAAGCCTGTCACATTTTCTGCCATTTGTTCCCAGTTCTTGACCTCTGACATCAGCGCTGCTTCCCTCTCCATGGGTGTTGCTTGATTCATTGGGGTTTTTCCTCCCTGCCCTGTGTTCTCTGTTCCTGCTTTAAGTGAGGATTCCTGCTCTGACATGATCCTTATGTCAGCTCTGATGATCTTGCAGAATTAGGAATTTTAAAAATCTCCTGTTTGGCCAGACACAGTATGAGAAAACTGTGTGTACCTTTGCAGCATCAGCATGATTCATCTGGTAAAGCACTGTCTCCTTTTCTTCTTGTGTTGAGCTGTGGCTGTCCTGTCTCTGAGGCAGAAGGCTGTGGGTTTAACCACTCGAGGAACTTGAGCACAAAATCAAGTTTGATTCTAAAGAGTGCTGTATTGTCAGAGGTACAAGTTTCTTTTTAAAGAGTCATTAAACTGAGGGTCTGTTTCTTTCCCTGGAGCAGTGGCTCAGTGGTCAGCACTGCTGCCTCACAACACCAGGGACATTGGTTCGATTCCAGCCTTGGGCGGCTGTCTGTGTGGAGTTTACAGATTCTCCCTGTGTCTGTGTGGGTTTCCTCTGGGTGCTGTGGTTTCCTCCCACAATCCAAAGGTGTGCAGGCTAGGCGGATTGATGATGGGAAGTGCAGGGCTACAGGGTGGGTCTGGATGGGTTGCTCTTTGGAGGGTCAGTGTGAACTTGATGGGCCAAATGGCCTGCTTCCCTACCAGGAATTCTGAGAAGTGGATGTAACTGATCCGATGGCAGTATCTTGAAGGAAAGCAAGAGAATTCTTCCTGGTGTCCCAACGTCACCAAAACACAATATTGGGTTGTTAGGGTTTATAAAATCGTTGACTACAGTTCAGCCTTCAACACTACTATCCCCTGGAGACTGATTACTAAACTTGGTAATCTCGGACTAAGCCCCACTCTCTTCAACTGGATCCACAGTTTCCTGACTCAGAGACCATAAGCAGTGAAGATTGGGACAATATTTCATTATCACTAACACTCAACACTCCAGGGGTGCAGACTTGACACCCTACCATATCACTATGGGCTGGGGCTGTTTTCCCTGGAGTGTTGGAGGCTGCGGGGTGACTTTACAGAGGTTTACAAAATTGAGTCTTTTCCCTGGGGTGGGGGAGTACAGAACGAGAGGGCATAGGTTTAGGGTGAGAGGGGTAACTTTTTCACCAAGAGGGTGGTATGTATATGGAATGAGTTGCCAGAGGAAGTGGTGGAGGCTGGTACAATTGCAACATTTAAGAGGCATTTGGATGGAAATATGAATAGGAAGGGTTTGGAGGGATATGGGCCGGGTGCTGGCAGGTGGGACTAAATTGGGTTGGACGGGTTGGACCAGAGCGTCTCTTTCCATGCTGTCCATCTCTAGGATGTTATAGTAATGTGTTTCCTCCATTATATAAACATTGATTTGACCAAGAAGTGTTTTATCAGCTGCAGAGCGTTTTGAGGAGATTTGAGATCACAGAGTTACTCTCGCGCAGGTCATCTTCATGCATGAAGCATTAAATTCTTGACCAGAGCTGCATTACTGGAGGTCTTTCAGAAATGGAGGAAAACCGTTTTCCTGCAGCTGCAGACTGGTGTGCAGAACTTGTGTGTATGTCTGGGTTGCAACCATATCAACCTGTCTGCACTCTGGCCACAGTAGTTTAAAATACACCTGCACTGCTGGGCCAGGGTATGGAGGGCATTTGTATCTGCCCTGGAACACTTGAAATCTTACTTGTAACGTGGCAAGCACAGCAATTCTTGGCATTCCATCATTTGCCTTCAAATCTTCACTGTCGAGAGAGAAGTTCACATCATTGACTGCATACCTTTGGCCTCCTGTTCACCAGCCATTTCAGGGGCAGAACTCTCAGCCATTCCCACCACTCTGTGTGTGCTATTTTACCTCTTGAACCTCTCTGCCTTAACAGCACCTCTCCATATCTTCTAATTTCTCAACTGAAAGAACTTTAAACCAGAGGCCTGTTTGGCTGCTCAGGTAAGGTGACTGGTTCCTGTGAGATGAAGGTCTTCTAGTTCAAGCTTCATCCATGGTCTGTAGGGGATAAGAGGACTTTTATTTTACCTTGCTTAATTTTGGCATTTGTTCTAAGCACTGGGTGATGTGGTCCTTAATCTCATTGCTTATGTTGGTCAGTAGCGCACTGCCCTTCACTTTCCTTTCCCAATTAGGCTCAATTCCTTGACAGCTTGTACAAATGTGCTTCAGTATCTCATACTGTTAAGACTAACGAATAGCTTTCCTTTGTACAGGATGTCACTTTGGGCTGCACTTCATTTCTGTGCCCGCTGCAGCCTTTGAACAAATAGTGTGACCATCATTTCACAATTATATCCTGCAGCACTTGGAGAGAGTTGCCTGGTTTACCTGATTTGGCCAACGTAGTTCCACAATCATTGTCTGGATATCATCCACCCAGCAGACACTATATTCCTCCTTCTAAGCAGTCACTCAGAGAGCCCTCAAGCACCGATCAATGTGTGGCTACATTGACTTCTGTTTCCACAAACCTTTGCCATGCAACAGAGAAAAATTAGAGGAAGCATAGCTTCTTCTCATTGAATCTGGAAGACTCTGGATTCCTTTTTAGCATCCTGACTCTTTCTCCCTCAGGAGCGCTGCTCTTGACACATGTGCGCAACGTACATTTATTTCCCTTGCTTTGCGTGATAGTTTCTGACAATGTCTCTGCAAATGGAGTAATATTCTTTGGAGGAGAAAGTGAGGACTGCAGATGCTGGAGATCAGAGCTGAAAATGTGTTGCTGGAAAAGCGCAGCAGGTCAGGCAGCATCCAGGGAACAGGAGAATCGACGTATCTGGCATGAGCCCTCCTTTCCTGAAGAAGGGCTCCTGCCCGAAACGTCGATTCTCCTGCTCCTTGGATGCTGCCTGACCTGCTGCGCTTTTCCAGCAAGACATTTTCAGCTAACGTTCTTTGCAGGCACATTTGAACACTTCAAAGTGGTTTGAGGAAAATGCTTTCGAAATGGCTTGTGGTCAGTCTCCAGCACTACTTCGCCTCTCCCAAACAGGTATTGATTAAAATGTTCACAAGCAAAGACAGCAGCGAGGGGCTGTTTCACTATCTGAGCTTGGCATTGTTCAGTTTGCATTGACAGACTGGCTTTTAAATTTTAAAAAAAAACTCCTGCAACTGCACCATTTCTGACATGCTCCTAGACATTGCACTTAAAGGTAGAAGTCACATGACTGCAAATCAGCCTGTACGTTGAAGTACAATCACCTGTATCCAGAGTAATATATAAATGCAAAATATTTGCATCAATGTAAACAATATTGGAGGGATGGCAACTGGTGATGTTGGTTTTCTGGCTGCCATTCAGTCAACCTGATCTCTGTATGTTCAACAGTATCCTGACCTCGTTACAACCTCCCCTGGTTAGTTGAACGTTGAGTTAAAGGCTCAAGTGCACTTAAGGTCTCAAAGTGAATATGGTTTTGTATGGAACTGATTTGAACTTCTAACTAAAAGCCAAAAGAACTGTGGATGCTGTAAATCAAACAGATTCAGAGGTTGCTGGAAAACCTCAGCAGGTCTGTCAGAATCAGTGAAGAGATATCAAAGTTAACGTTTCCGGTCCGGTGACCCTTCCTCAGAACTCAGACGGTAGCTAGGAAAATGTCGGGTTGTATGCAGAAGATAGGGTTGGGGGAGGGGGTAACGAGTAAATGATAGGTGAGGATAGAGCCCATAGAGAGAGAAGAACAATTGTACAGACAAAGGAGTAGATAACAATCAGGGTAAGAGGGTGAATAGCTGGTTATGGGGACTGTTAGTGGCTAACAATAGTTAGTATGTAGTGGCAGACTGTGTATGATAACAAGGCCTTGTGTGTGAGGTACAGGACTAGGATTGTTTAGAGTTCAGGCCCTAAAATTATTGAACTTGATATTGAGACTGGAATTTTAGGGCCTGAATTCCCCCATGTCCTCGACCCCTACCTCATACACCAGGCCTTGTTATCACACAGTCTGCCAAGATACACTAACTATTGTTAGCCATTAAGAGTATCCATTAGCAGCTGTTCACCCTCCCAGCCAGATCGTTACCAACCCCTTTGTCTGTGCAACTGTTGTTGTCTCTCTTTTGGGCTCTATCCCCACCTATAGTTTGCTCCCATATACCCCCACCGCCCCAATCTCTTCTGCATATAAACGGACATTTTTCTAGCAACCATCAGTTCTGAGGAAGGGTCACCGGACCTGAAACATTAACTGCAATTTCTCTTCACAGACGCTGCCAGACCTGCTGAGTTTTGTTTGAGCATCCAATTCCCTTTTTTGTTTTGTTGCATATCATTGTGCAAACAAAACAGATGGCCTAAGGTGTTGTAGCAAAGTTACCCATAGTGTTGTTTTACACTGAATTCCATTTTGGAATGAAAAGTGAAAATGTCTTTAGCTTGTTTTAAAAATTGTAAAACTGGAATATGTGCAAGACTTGACCGATAACAGCACAAACATTCATTTCCTTTTGAAGTATAGAAGTCGCTATTTTAAATTCAATATTATGTTACTCATGGTGTGGCCAACATAGCTCAGTGAACACTGGGTTATTAGGCGAACTGCACTTGGTGCAAGTTTTAAGTGACCTTCCAGTTTACGCAAGGTAAAATGTAGGAAACCAGAAAGGAGTGCATTGGAGTAGTCAAATCGAGGGATAACAAAGGGATGATTGAGGACTTAATCAGCAGATCAGCTGAGAGGAGTGAAATCAGGTGAGGTGGGAAGAGCCAGTCTTGCTGATGACAAATCCATGACCTGAGTTCCAGGTCAAATATGACACCAAGGTCCTGAAGACTGGTTTAGTCTCAAACCTTTGCCGGGGTGAGAGATGGAGTCAGTAGCTCAGAAATGGAGTTTGAAGGGAGTACTGAAAGCATCTTCATAATATTTAATTGGAGATCATTTCTGCTCCTCCAAAACTGGATGCTAATGAGCTCTCTAATTTCAGCAGCAGTGGAGAAGTTGAGAGAGCTGGTGTTGAGGATGTTGTCAGGTGAACACATGAGAAGTAACTTTGTACTTTCTTGAATGATGTTACTGAGGAGCAGCATGTAGTTGAGAAATAGATAGGTGGTAAAGACAGATCCTTGGGGAACACCAGAGGTAATTGAGTTGGGCAGGAAGGAGAAATCCATTGCAAGAAGTTCTGTGGACCTGATTTGGCCAATGAAGGATGGAATCCAAGTGATGGTTCCACATGATTAACAAGAGAAATATTGGAGCGGAATGGTACGGTCAACTATGTCAAAGTTTGCAGGTGTATCCTGAAGGATACAGAGGGATAGTTTAACTTTGTCACAGTTATCTAGGGGTTCACTTGTGACTTTTGGTAAGAGAGATTCCTATTACTGTGTGACAGGGGTGAAAGCTGACTGGAGAGGTTGAAACATGGAGCTTTGGGAAATATTGGTATTCCGTACCCTTCTATAGGTAGGAGATGAAGTGAGAGATTTCTAGATGGTGGGGTCAAAGAGTTGATCATTTTATCATGGTGTGTGGCTCATATCTGGAGTTACTTTAGATGCAGTGGAGACAGATTCAGTTGAGGCCCTCAGGAAGTCAAATAATTGCCTGAAATGAGAGAATTTTGCATTGCGCTGGGAGAAAAAAAATGATTGAATCGCTCCTCCAGAGAGCTAAATAATCTCCTTCTGTGCTGTAACTTGAGACATTGTGTCACATTTTGTTGAACAAAGCCAGAGTAGTTTTAGTGTCTTTCACAAGTGCAATATGGAATTTTGGATTTACTGGAACTTGTTTGAAGTAGCAGGATCTTCTAATGGAGTGATTTTTCATGAAAGTCAAAGTACATTATGGCAGGAGTAAGATCTGCTGAGTATGTATTATTCCACAAATATGTGGGCTACACACAACACATTGGCTATGATTACATTCTTTTGATGAGATCAACCAAGAACAATTTTAAGCATACAAAAGAAAAAATATGTCCTTTGGAGTGGCACCATTAATTGAGGATAATTTGAGGTTTTTGGGTGGTTGATTACCAGTGGTTTTGATTCTTGGATTGTTATTCCCACAAACCATAGATCTCCAGTCATCCTTTTAAATGGATAAAATTAAAGGGAGCATGGATAGGATAAATAGACAAAATATTTTCTCTGGAATGGGGGAGACCAGAACTAGAGGGCATAGGTTTCGGATGAGAGGGGTAAGATATAAAAGAGATCTAAGGGGCAACTTTTTCACGCAGAGGGTGGTACGTGTATGGAATGAGCTGCCAGAGAGAGTGTGGAGGCTGGTACAATTGCAACATTTAAAAGGCATCAGGATGGGTAAATGAATGGGTTTGGAGGGATATGGGCCGGGTGCTGGCAGGTGGGACTAGATTGGGTTGGGATATCTGGTTGGCATGGACGAATTGGACCGAAGGCTCTGTTTCCATACTGTGCATCTCTATGACTCTATAACTAGAGTGGGATTCCTTGTCCAATTAAAGGTGATGGATGGTCTCTGCAATTTGGATGACCAACCAAAGGCCTTCCAGCTTGAGATGGTAGGTATGTAACGCAAGAGGGCCTTTCAACATGGAGCTTTGCCCTCAGTACATTTTTAATGGTGTTTACAAGCTGGACACTATAGTGATGAGAGAAGGTGTTAATACCCCTGTGTAGCACTGCATGTGGCTACTCTTGAGTGCAGGCAATGATGGTCTCCAGGCCTGCCTGTAGCATCTTTTTTTTTAAATCTGTGAAGTTCTCCAATCTGGCCTTGTTTTATATGACGTCAGCTTCTCCTACCCCCACCTCCATTCCTGAAGAAGGGCTGTGCCTGAAACATTGACTCCTCCACCTCCTGATGCTACCTGGCTTGCTGTGTTCTTCTAGCCTCCTGCCTGTCTACTTTTGAATTCCAGCATCTGCAGTTTTTTTGTCTTGAAGTATTTAGTACTGTGTAATCCTTTAGCATTCACATTGTTCCAGATAGACATATCTGTTATTTGGCTCGTTCTGTTTTTTTAAAAAAATGGGCAAAATAACTCTTAAATCGAGTGACATTCAGCAGGTAAGTTGATGCTGCAGCCCTCTGTAACATTTCCCACACAGCAGAGGAGTTTTCTGTATCTTGGTGAATATTTATCCCTTAAGCAGTATCACTGGAACTTGCAGTTGTCAATTGACACATATTATTTCAAATTGACTAAACTTTTAAAAGCAATTACCTGAAGCATCCTGTTGTGAAAGGTGCTATTTAATGGTAAGTCTCCTTTTTTTTTCTTTTGGTTCTTCCTTCATCAGTAACCTGCTCTGAGAAAAATTATAAATGGAGTTAAGCCAAGGAGGAAGTGAAAAATGAAGAGAGCGACTGCAATTGATCGCCATGTCTCCCAGTCAGAGATGTTTTGGCAATACAGGTTACTACTTGGATTAGCAATAGTCTGTGTCTGTCGGTGTCTGTGTCGTGGTCATACAGATGTACAGCTTTGGTCCAACCCGTCCATGCCGACCAGATATCACAACCCAATCTAGTCTCACCTGCCAGCACCCAGCCCATATCTCTCCAAACCCTTCTTATTCATAGACCCATCCAAATGCCTCTTAAATGTTGCAATTGTACCAGCCTCCACCACATCCTCTGGCAGCTCATTCCATACACGTACCACCCTCTGTGTGAAAAAGTTGCCCAGTAGGTCTCTTTTATATCTTTCCCCTCTCACCTTAAACCTATGCCCTCTAGTTCTGGACTCCCTGACCCCAGGGAAAAAAACTTTGCCGATTTACCCTATCCATGCCCCTCATAATTTTGTAAACCTCTATAAGGTCACCCCTCAGCCTCTGACGCTCCAAGGAAAACAGCCCCAGCCAGTTCAGCCTCTCCCTATAGTTCAAATCCTCCAACCCTGGCAACATCCTTGTAAATCTTTTCTGAACCCTTTCAAGTTTCACAACATCTTTCCGATATTCCAACTGTGGCCTAACCAATGTCCAGTACAGCCGCAACATGACCTCCCAACTCCTGTAGTCAATACTCTGACCAATAAAGGAAACCATTAAGAAATGCCTTCTTCACTATCCTATCCACCTGCGACTCCACTTTCAAGGACCTAATGGACCTGCACTCCAAGGTCTCTTTTTTCAGCAACACTCCCTAGTACCTTACCATTATGTGAATAAGTCCTGCTAAGATTTGCTTTCCCAAAATGCAACATCTCGCATTTATCTGAATTAACCCCATCTGCCACTTCTCAGCCCATTGGCCCATCTGGTCAAGATCCTGTTGTAATATGAGGTAACTCTCTTCCCTGTCCACTACGCCTCCAATTTTGGTGTATCTGCAAACTTACTAACTGTACCTCTTATGCTCGCATCCAAATCATTTATGTAAATGACAAAAAGTAGGGTTTTAAAATTTTCTTTAGTTGGTTTTCAGTGATGGTGACATGAGTTTGAGTGACAACATTTTAAATGATGGAATCTTGCTATGGCTGAGAGCCTGATGCACCATCTTTCTCCAGTCCCACTACCAAGTGGATCACAACATAAATACAGTTGTTTTACCCAGTTCCATATGTGACCAATTGTACACTTCCTCTATATTTAATATGGGTTTCTTTAATATAAACAAAAGTGATTTCTATTTATTCAACTATATGTATTCAATGAAGATGTTATCTGGCTAGTACATTTTAGCTTGTAATATGAAAATATAAATGTTTGCATTGTAAATAACCCAAACACACACCCAAGGTAAAGGGGGGAAAAAAACTGATGCATGTGTAGACCAGTCATAGGCTGTTGTGTCTGGGTTCTTGGCAGATACTGCTTACTCAGGAAACACTGCATTAGTCTTAAAGAGTGACTGAAAGACTATCAGGATTCAGAATAAGAGGTTTTCTCAGTAGGAGTGCTGAGCTGAGAGTTCTTCCCGTGTGAGAAAACTGGTCACCAATTGCTCCAAACAATATTTGAAATAAAAATTACAACCTGACTGCAATCTAGACAGGGAGTCATCAGTAAACAAGCAGGACATGTGACTGCCAAAAAATACCTTTTTTTTAAAAAAAGGAAGCTTCAACTGTCCGTTTAATGGATTCTTTGTTTTAAAGAAAATAAATCTGATGTTTGAAGATTGTGGGTATCAGTCCATTAAAGTTACTACAAAGTAATTCTGATAATAGTTTAAAATCAGTAAAAGCAATTTCTCAATTTCGTGATAAATAAGCCCCTCAGGTGAGTGCCGCTATTCTGTTAGGTCATGGTTAATTTTTTATATTAACTCCATTTGCCTGTATTTTCTCCATATCCCTCACTATCCTTCTCAACCACCCATTGATCACAATCTTGAAAATCCTGACTGACATACTCTCTCTCTGGTATTTTGTGAAGGTGTCTGTGTGTATTCAAACCGATTTTCATTCTTAAACTTACCTAGCTTTTAATTTTGAAGATGAATCCCTGTGTTCGAGATTTGGTGATGTGAGGACAATACTCTCTCTTTTCAGCTATATTCTTTGATCACTTAATTAACCTTAATTACATTAGCTTTGAGTGGTTTTAATATTGTCAAATGGATCGCAACACTCATTATATTTATGCAGTGCTAGAAACTTTTCAGGGTACTTGGCATTGGCGAATTTGAAGGAGGAGAAAGTGAGGACTGCAGATGCTGGAGATTAGAGTAGAGTATGTGGTGCTGGAAAAGCACAGTAGGTCAGGCAGCATCCGAGGAGCAGGAGAGTCAATGTTTCACACTTGAGCTCTTCATCAGGAATGAGTGTGGGCCCAAGGGGGCTGAGGGGTGTGGGGCTGGGAAGAAGGTAGCTGGAGATGCGATAGGTAGATTAAGGTGTGGAGGATGATGGTGATCGAGTGGAGCGGATAGCTGGGAAGGAAGATGGACAGGTCAGGAGGGCGGTGCCGAGTTGGAGGGTTGGATCTGGGATTAGGTGGGGGGAGCGGAAATGAGAGAACTAGTGAAATCCACATTGATTCCGTGTGGTTGCAGGTGCCAAGGTGGAAGATGAGGCCTTGTTCCTCCAGGCGTCGGGTGGCTAGAGTTTGACGGTGGAGGAGGTCCAGGAGTTGCATGTTCTTGACAGAGTGGGAGGGGGAGTTGAAGTGTTTGGCCATGGGGCAGATGGGTTGTTTAATGCGTGTGTCCCAGAGATGTTCTCTGAAACGTTCTGTAAGTTGGCGTCCTGTCTCCCCAGTGTAGAGGAGACCACATTGAGAGCAACTTGAAACATGCAAACAACAAAGTTATCAAAGTGGAATTTAGGAGTATTGAAAAAGTGGCTGTTCCTGAAGCAGGCAGTTTTAAGTTGGTGAAAGTGAGGACTGCAGATGCTGGAGATCAGAGTTGAGTGTGGTGCTGGGAAAGCACAGCAGTTCAGGCAGCATCAGAGGAGCAGGAGAATCGACGTTTAGGGCAAAAGCCCTTCATCAGAAATGAGGGCGGACCGAAGGGGGCTGAGAGATAAATGGGAGGGGGTGGGGCTGGGGAGAAGGTAGCTGGGAATGTAGGTGGCAGATTTGTAGAATTACAGTCCCCTATCCTAATGGTCGATACTGTAGTTTGAGTCATTAACAGCAAATAAATGACTATGTATGAATGTGTGACTTTGTTATGAAGCCTGTAATGACAAAGGCACTGTTTTCTGTCCACTTGCCCATGACAAACCTGTCATGCAAGGCTTGACATTTGCATAAGAATCTTCTGTATCTGTTAGATGAGCAAGGAACAAGAGTCGGTCAATCAGTCCTTTGCAGCCTGCTCCACCACTCAATAAGATCGTGGCTGATCTGATTTTGTCTATTTTCCTGCCTATCCCTGACTACCTTTTCACCCGCTTGGTACTCCAGAATCTGCCTACCCCTGCCTGAAAAATATTTAAAGATTCTGCATCCACTGCCTTTTTTGGGAAGGGATTGTTATATAATCTATGTGCTCGCTCTTAATTTTGCTTTTTGAGTGCTGTGGTATTTCGAGAGATGACGAGCAAATGCCATCATGTTCAAGTATTTTAATTTGTGGGGTTTTTTTTTACATCGTGGTAGAGTGCCAAGAGAGGTTTTGGAAAGAATCAACATGTTTCTAGCTTTGCATGACAGAAATTCTATTGAGTCAGCTTTACGCATTAATTAACAGGAGCCTTAAAGTCTGTTGAAGCTTTTGAAAGTTTTCAAAGATCTGTTAATATGAAAGATGCAATCCACATTACATCAGAGCATTAACTGTAGAATTCTTTCAGTGTACACAAGAGAAGTCCGGTTTTTGAGATGTGGGGGAAAAATAGTATAAAATAAAGAACTTGCCTATAATTCTCAAACCAGAAAGAAGAAGGAAGTCGGATGTCATAATTCTAATCCAACAAACAGGGCTGAACAGAGGACGTGCGAATATTTTATTATGTAGTAAACATACACCTATGATTTTTTTTTTGTTCAGAAATTTTATTTCAGGCCTCCAGGATCCAAAGCGTTTTTACTTTCATTATAATTGAATGTTTATTTGTTTCATTTCATCTTCTCAAAATGGCGGAGGGTTGGAAACCTAATGATCAACCTGTCATGTAGGCCTGGAGCAGACTGGAAGCCAGAGCTTCTGCTGAGAGGCAAGGGCGTCACCACTTCACTCGTCACACCACACTTCATAGACATTTCAGTGCTTGTTGAAATATTATGTGGGAAAGAGGGTGGCAAAATTGCCAGTGGAAAAGTTCCAGTAAGCAGCATGGAGACAACAACAGCCAAAACACCGGGTAGAAGAAATCACCTCCTCTCTGAGTAGTGCCCCAGGGTCTTTTACATTCATCTGAGGGAAGAAGATGGAGTTTGGGCAGGGGTTGGATTGTTATCGAAAGACAACATCAGACGCTGCAGCAGTTCAGTCTAGATTATGTTCAAGCATCTGGATCTGGTGCAAGAGGCATAGTGTGCTCACAAACAAAGCTCGCGCATGCGCGCACACCCAATGAAGCATTTCTGTCACAAAACTCCTGATGGAAGTCCACTTTGGGAGGTTGGCTTTGAAATCCACATTCTTGATTTGCCCACCTTTAATGGTGCCAGTGAATAATGGTTTAAAGGTAGACAGTATATAGTACCCCTAGCCCTCTTTGCAACTTCTTTGGCCATTCCTCTCTGATCCCTCAGAGCTACTGCCTGGTGGTCTTTTCTTTCAGTTTCTGAGCAAGATCACTCCTCTTGCCACCCCTCCCTGCTGATAGTCTACACAGTCACCTCTCCTTGGTAGGTTGCCAACTCATCTATGGTTGGAGTTTGGAGCCTGAAGCCTTGTGTCTTCAAGCATTGAAGATCAGTTTCCAACATGACGCTTGAGAAAAATCAAGGGGGGATTAATACATTTTGTCTTGTCATTTTCTTCGAATGTTTCTCTTTACAAGATCTAAAAATATTCAAAAGGGTGGGGAGGCTGTGTGGGAACAGGCTGCTTGGCTGCCAGCCCAGCATTATTCAACTGATAATGAGTCTTTTTGCTTTCCAATTGGCATGGAAAGGGCAGTGTCTCACAAGAATGTATGCACAGGCCAATTAACGACTGGAGGGCAAGATGTGAAGAAGCCTCCAAAAATAGATTTAATCGGAGTTGGCAACTGCATTTCGTTGGCACTAGTTCATGAAGAAGGCTTACCCAGGAAAAACAGTATGGAAGTGCTTTGCCATCTCCTCTAAGTGGTGCTGAACATGGTGTGGTAGTAGCACGGTTGGTGGTTAAACAGCAAGACATTTCCTTGCCCAGTTCTGACCTATCATTGTGAGACTTCATGGAGTCTGACAGTCACTGTGAGGACTCCCAGGGTGACCTCTCCCAGTTGTCCTCCAATCAGCCTGTTTAGAGATGTTATAATAAAAGAAGAGGAAAATTACAGCACACGTACAGGCCCTTCGGCCCTCCAAGCCTGCACTGATCCAGATCCTCTAAACCTGTCACCTATTTTCCAAGGATCTGTATCCCTCTACTCCCTGCCCATTCATGTATCTGTCTAGATACATCTTAAATGATGCTATCATGCCCGCCTTTACCACCTCCACTGGCAATGTGTTCCATGCACCCACCACTCTGTGTAAAGACCTTTCCACACATATCTTCCTTAAACTTTTCCCCTCTCACCTTGTGCTCGTGACTCTTAGTAATTGAGTCCCCCACTCTGGCGGGGGGGGGGGGAAGCTTCTTGCTATCCACCCCGCCTATACCTCTCATGATTTTGTAGATCTCAGTTAGGTCCCACCCCCCTCAACCTTCGTCTTTCTAATGAGAATAATCCGTAATTTGCTCAACCTTTCTTCATAGCTAGCTTTGTCAATACCAGGCAATTCCTGACTCAGGCAACTGACTGTGTGGAGTTTGCACATTCTCCCCGTGTCTGCGTGGGTTTCCTCCGGGTGCTCCGGTTTCCTCCCACAGTCCAAAGATGTGCAGGTTAGGTGAATTGGCCATGCTAAATTGCCCGTAGTGTTAGGTAAAGGGGTAAATGTAGGGGAATGGGTGGGTTACGCTTCGTCGGGTCGGTGTGGACTTGTTGGGCCGAAGGGCCTGTTTCCACACTGTAAGTAATCTAATCTAATCAGGCAACATCCTGGTGAACCACCTCTGCACCCACTCCAAAGCATCCATATCCTTCTGGTAACATGGTGACCCTAGAGCAGTTGTGACTGGAACATTGCTCCGAGGTAAGGACATTACCACTCTGCCACAGAGCCCTGACGCTCAACTGTATATCACTGTACTGCTACCTCTATCTGGTCTGTCCCGATGGCAGTACTGGACATACACAGGGATGGTGATGATGGTGACTGGGACATAGCCATACACACAGAATCAAACTTTTTTTTTTGGTTGCTTGACTATGGTGTAAGACAGCTCTCCCAATTTTGGCATTCTCCCTCAGATGTCAGGAAGATTCTGCATGGTTGACTTGGCTCAGTTCACTGTTTTGTCGATTGCTGAATGGTCTGTCTTGTACCTGGGCTGAAGCAAAAGTCCTCCCTCTTCATAGACATAGGTGAACCCAACGTGTATTTCTAGTAAGCACTTTTCAGATTCCTGATAGTTGCAGTTTGTTCTTACATTTTACTTGCATGTCTGACACACCATCTAGTGGCTCGTTGGAGAAAATCCCTTTTTTGTGCTATTTCCCGGTTGTGAGGGCCAATATTGCATTGCTCATAGTTTGTGGAGGTCAGAATTTTGTTATAGCAAAGGAAATGTTTGAAGTTTAGGATTAGAAAACATGCTTGGATAAAGAACCTCCACCCCCCCCCCCCCCCCAAAAAAAAAAGGCAGGGAAGCTAAGTAAGAGGCACCATAAAGCAGTCTTAGTCACAAATGCAAATGACCTTGAATGCAAATTAGAGGTGAGGTGGGGGAGCAGCCTGGATTTGCAGCAAGTGTTAGTGAATTAATTTTCCGGTCTCTCAAACGAGGCAGTGGAAGTTGTTGTGCACTTTGGTGAGTGATGGTACGGGGGAAATGATGGTATCAAGAGCATTAAGCACTGATAGCACTGTGTCACTGCTGATAGCAGGCCGGTGATACATATATATCGAGGAGAGAGTTGTGCTTTTTCATTATCTCCAGCAAGGGGGAGGATGGGATAGAGCAGAGCTGGGGGATCCTCGCCAATGGCGAAGAGTGTGGCAGAACACCAAGCAGCAGGATTAACTATGATTTTTTTCTTCGAGAGTGCCAGAGTTGATGGGGAATTTGGGGACGAGCAATGCATGAGATTTTGTGTAGAAAGGTGTGGCAAGCTCCAATGGCAACTGAGGACATTGAGTCATTCAGTACAAACAGAGAGGTCAAACAAGGTAACAAAAACTGTGGCAAGGCATGTGCCTGCAGTTAAGGAAAAACCTATCGAGGTTCTGGATCAGGATGTTATTAAGGAAGCCCTAGGCTGTGGTAAATGGGAGGTTGTGGAACTGACTGATGTTTTTTTTTCAGAAAATGGAGATCTGAGAGTGTCATGCTCCCTTTTGAGTTGCATCTCCTCGGATTAATAATTCCCTTTCTCTTCACATCAAATCTCCCACTGATCCTTTCCAAGCGTAAGAGCAAACCAAAGGGGGGAGGGGGGGAATGAGACCAATGTTATTTCAAAAGTGGTCATGTCCACATTTATTTGCTTAATATTTTCACATAATATGCGCAGAATTGTGAGGGAAGAAAATAATTTTGAAAGGATGTGTTATCCTAATCTCTTTTTCTCTCACTAAACCACCCACCTGAACATTAAACACACTGCCATCAAGTGTTAATGGTGTGGAGGTGCTGGTGTTGGACTGGGGTGTACAAAGTTAAAAATCTCTCAACTCCAGGTTATAGTCCAACAGGTTAATTTGGAAGCACTAGCTTTCGGAGCACTGCTCCTTCTGCCGAAGCTTGTAGTTCCAAACAAACCTGTTGGACTGTAACCTGGCGTTGTGGGATTTTTTTTTAATGAAGTGTTAATGCTGAGTACTACAAAACATTGTGTTTTAACATGCATTTTGAGCATTCAGCAATCAGGTTGTTAATGTTCATTATGCTTTTCCTATGTTCTTTTCATCAAAAGCTTAAAAATTAGCTTTGCAACCAATGGCTTGAGATAAGATTAGGTTAGATTAGATTACCTACAGTGTGGAAACTGGCCTTTCAGCCCAAAAGGTCCACACCGACCCTCTGAAGAGAAACCCACCCCCTATATTTACCCCTGACTAATGCACCTAACACTATGGGCAATTTAGCACGGCCAATTCACCTAGTCTGCACATCTTTGGATTGTGGGAGGAAACCTGGGCACCCGGAGGAAACCCACGCAGACACTGGGAGAATGTGCAAACTCCACACAGACAGTTGCCCGAGCTGCATAAGTAGCTGCATATCTTTAATTGCTCATTTTAATGTCTAGAAGAGGAAGTTGGCCCTAAAGCTGTCAAAATGACCATTGTGAGTGATCATTGTCTGTGGTTTGAGAGACATAGTTCATCTCCTAGTTCAGCCTTGCTTCTTCCACCTCTGTTCTTCATCATTAGTTCCCTGGCAATAGTTAACTGTTTAAAAAAAAACAATTATCTGATTGTTATCTCCTTCTTGAGTCTTAACCAAACGCTACTCACTCATGGTCAAGATTACAAATATAACAATTTATATACATAGGTCATTCTTCTATAATATGATGGTTGTATTCTTGTGCAATCCCACATTCTAGAAAAATTACGCCTTAGAAAGAGTGCTTAAAGTGTTGGTGATGTAATGTGTTACAACCAACACGTGTGCTTTACAGTCTCCCCAGTTCATCAATCATATTACAGCGAGTTTGCTATAACAAAATGCACGTTATAGCAGAACAACTTTTAGCACATATTTCTTAAAAGTCTTCGAGTGTCAATTCAGTTTGATTATTTTGAAATCAAGGAATAATGAATTCTAACAAATATTACTGTTGGTTATCAAGATAAGGAATACTAGTGTAAGGAGTGGGTGGGGTTATAAACCCACTGTCAGCATTAAGCCATACAAAGTTACCTAACACTTTTTCTGGGTTTGGATTGCTCTAATCCAACAAAATGCTTTCATACAGCCTGAGAAGTAACAATCTTATCACCCAAATACCCTGTATCGTTCATGGGTTTTTAACAAAAAATAGAATTGGTAATATAGAAGTTTGTTATAAGCCAATCTTTTAAAGTATTAAAATTCCTCCAAAATGGGAGTCACCTTTCATGCCGAATATAAAAATAGATGGTGGAAATGTGATCGGAATCTGATGCAAAGATTGGGAGTTTCTTAAACTTCATGTTTTTGCAACATAGCCTGTACCACCTGCTTAATCCCGTGCACCCAAGTATAGGATCAGCTCATTCTAAAGAGGAGGAAAGATCCTCAGGGGAGGCAGGGACGGCCATCGCTGACAAGGGAAGTTAAGGACTGTGTAAAGATAAAAGAGAAGAAGTGTAACACGGCAAAGATGAGCGGGAAGCCGGAGGAGTGGAAAACTTTTAAAGAGCAACAGAGGATAACTAAAAAGGCAATACGTGGAGTAAAAATGAGGTACGAAGGCAAACTGGCCAAAAATATAAAGGAGGGTAGTAAAAGCTTTTTTGAGATATGTGAAAAGGAAGAAAAAAATGGTTAAGACTAAAATTGGGCCCTTGAAGACAGAAACAGGTGAATTTGTTATGGGGAACAAGGAAATGGCAGAAGAGTTGAATAGGTACTTTGCTTGTGTCTCCCCCAGTGAAGACAGATCCAATCTCCCAGAGGTAATGGCTGAAGGACCTAGGGTAATGGCTGAACCAAATGGAATTTATATTAGGCAGGAAATGATGTTGGAGAGACTGTTAGGTCTGAAGGCTGATGAGTCCCCGGGGCCTGATGGTCTACATCCCAGGGTATTGAAGGAGGTGGCTCTAGAAACCGTGGATGCATTGGTAATTGTTTTCTAATGTTCTGCAGACTCAGGATCAGTTCCTGCGGATTGGAAGGTGGCTAATGTTGTCCCACTTTTCAAGAAAGGAGGGAGAGAGAAAACTGAGAATTATAGACCAGTTAGTCTGACCTCAGTGGTGGGAAAGATGCTGAAGTCAATTATAAAAGATGAAATTACGACTCATTTGGATAGCAATAACAGGATAGGTCAGAGTCAGCATGGATTTATGAAGGGGAAATCATGCTTGACTAATCTTCTGGAATTTTTTGAGGATGTAACTATGAAGATGGACAAGGGAGAGCCAGTGAATGTAGTGTACCTGGACTTTCAGAAAGCCTTTGATAAAGTCCCACAGGAGATTAATGAGCAAAATTAGAGCACATGGTATTGGGAACAAAATACTGACTTGGATTGAAAATTGAATTGACAGGAAGCAAAGAGTAGTGATAAACAGTTTCCTTTCAGAATGGCAGACGGCGACCAGTGGAGTAGCACAATGTTCAGTGCTGGGACCACAGCTATTTATAATATACATTAATGATATAGATTAAGGTATTAAAAGTAATATTAGCAAATTTGCTGATGACACTAAGCTGGGTGGCAGGGTGAAATGTGAGGACGATGTTATAAAAATACAGGGTGACTTGGACAGGCTAGGTGAGTGGACGGATGCATGGCAGATGCAGTTTAATGTGGATAAATGTGTGGTTATCCACTTTAGTGGCAAGGACAGGAAGGCAGATTACTATCTAAATGGAGTCAAGTTAGCTAAAGGGGCAGTACAACGAGATCTAGGTGTTCTTGTACACCAGTCAATGAAAGCAAGCATGCAGGTACAGCAGGTAGTGAAGAAAGCTAATGACATGCTGGCCTTCATAACAAGAGGAACTGAGTATAGGAGCAAAGAGGTCCTTTAGCAGCTGTACAGGGCCCTGGTGAGACCGCACCTGGAGTACTGTGTGCAGTTCTGGTCTCCACATTTGAGGAAGGACTTCTGGCTATTGAGGGAGTGCAGCGTAGGTTCATGAAGTCAATTCCCGGAATGGCAGGACTATCTTACGCTGAAAGACTGGAGCGACTGGGCTTGTATACGGTTAAGTTTAGAAGGATGAGAGGGGATCTGATTAAGACATATAAGTTTATTAAAAGGATTGGACACTATGGAGACAGGAAGTATGTTTCTGCTGATGGATGAGTCCAGAACCAGAGGACTCAGTTTAAAAATAAGGGGAAGGCCATTTAGAACAGAGTTGAGGAGGATATTGTTCACTCAGAGAGTGGTGGATACAGGGAATGCTCTGCCCCCAGAAGCAGTGGAGGCCAAGTCTCTGGATACTTTTAAGAAAGAGTTGGTTAGAGCTTTTTAAAGGTAGTGGAATCGAGGGTTATGGGGATAAGGCACGAACAGGATACTGATTGTGCATGATCAGCCATGATCATAATGAATGGTGATGCAGGCTCGAAGGGCCGAATGGCCTACTCCTGCACCTGTTGTCTATTGTCAATAAGGCACTAGTAAATAAAACCTGCATTTATAGAGTGAAAAATTAACACTGTCTACTAATGAGCATAGCATATTGTGCTTGAAGTGATGCGGTGGGGTGGGGTGGAAATGGATCAGTAGCAGGTCCAATGTAAACGTAAAAAAATCGTGATTATTAGATCGGGAAAAGTGCCCAATTGACTTCTGCAGTGTTATAGCGTTTGAAGTTTTTTTTCTGCATTCGTGACCTTCACTCTATTCACGAGTTAAATTTTGAACGGAGCAATAATACAGCAATGAATCCGTACACAGGACCATGCAAAGTTGTGGGTGACACTTCCTGTGCCAACATTTTTGTTATGCCATCATTGTGGTGGAAACTACCCATGGTAAAACTTGCCACACTGTAATTAGACACCCCTGTCAGTGATGGTGCCACTGCATCTACTCACTGCAGAAGAGGTTCTGTTCTGCAGGCAATTCCACTTCCCAGCTTTTTAGGTGGCTTCATGATTTGTCAATTTTTTCTTAAGAAAAAGCTGCATCTGAATGACCTAAGTATGAATTGTGTGGCATCATGGTAGTATCACTGGATGCCCAGTCCTGAGACCCAAGCTAATGTTCTGAGGACCAGGCATCAAATCCCACTATGGCAGCTGGTGGAATTTAAATTTTATTAAGAAATCTAGAATTAAAAGTAAATGTTAATGGTGGTGGGATAAAACCATTGTTGGTTTTCTAAAAAAAAAAAGTCTGGTTTATTTAATGACCTGTAGTGAAGGAAATTTACCAGCCTTACCCGGTCTGGCCCATGTGTGATTCCAGACCTGTGGTTGACTCTTAATTGTCTCCTGAAATGGTCTCGCAAACCACAGAGTTCAATGGGACATTGGTGGCCATTAAAAGCTGGCCTTGTTATGAATACCCACACCCCATGAAGGTTTTTCAAAAAAATAAAAATGCCAAACAATTACTTGCATATGTTCAAGGAGAAATATAATTCCTAGTCCGTTGAGGGTATTTGCTTTTTGGATTCTGGTTCCCTATCTGTGAATCATTAGAGTCTTGTTCTTCATGTCGCTCAGAAACCTGTCACTCAGTGGCAATGGACATATCCCAATGAATTTCACACACGAGCAACTAATTTGTTTCAAAATTTCAGCTAAAATATTACAGTAGTTGTAGGTAATTGGTTGATTGACAAGAAGCAAAGACTTGAAGTCATTGGATGGAATTCTGGGGACAGTTCCGATTGTTTCATATCACCGTTTGGGCAAGAGTTAGGCAGATAATCAAATAGTTTCACCACGTCATTAACACATCCCTTATAGATTGGGCAGCTTCATTAAAAGGCGGGGCTAAGATTTTAAGGAACAAGTGTCTGTATAACTAATGCAATGCAGAAGAAAACACAACAGGAAAAGTGACCAAACCACGGCTAACTATAGAGATGAAGGGCAGTATTTAGTTTGAAAGAGGAAGCTTTATACAGTTGAGAATTGGAAGCATTTTGGAATTCAGCTAGATAATGATTTTAAGGAGGAAAAATAGAACATGAGTAAACTTATGGAAATAAACTATAAACAGAATGTAAAAAGAATAATGAATACAAACGTAGGCCCCTTTCAGTCTTTTTTTCTGCTATCAATTCTCCTGTTTCACAGAAATGGTCAAGCAATTAAATTACTTTAGTTCTGTCTTCACTGACGACAGCATAAATAACTTCTCAGAAATGTTAGGGAGGCAAAGGTCTGTTGTGCAGAATGAATTAAAACAGATTAATATTTGTGAAAAATAATGCTGGACAAATCCATCGGACTGAACATCGTTAAACTGCAGGAGTTACGTCACCGATTAAGGGAGACGGCCGCTGAAACAGCACATGTGTTGGTTGACATCTTCCAATTTCCACAAAAAAAAATGAAACAATCCCAACAGATTGGAAAGTGGCACATGTAATCTCATTATTTCTATAAAGGACTGAGGGAGGAAACGGGGAATTACTGATCAGTGAGTCTAATGTCACTAGTAGGGAAATGCTGAAGTTTATTATAAAGGACGTGACATCAGGTCACTTTGAAAAATACCAACAGTATTATGCAAACTCAACATAGATTTATTAAAGGGATATCATGTTTGACAAATCTGTGGAGTTTTTTTATGTAACTAGTAGAATAGAAAAGGGAGAGCTAGTGGATGTGATGTATTTGTATTTCCAACAAGCTTTTGATAAAGTTGCACATAATACGTTGGTGTGAAACACTTAAAGCAAATAGGATTAGGACTAATAATACTGGCGTGGATTGTGAATTGGTTACCAGACAGAAAACAGAATAAATGGGTCTTTTTCAGAGTAACAGTGGTGACAATACAACGATTCGAGTTTCGGGCCTTAGCTATTCACAACATAGCTAAATCAACTATCTGGATGAGGGAATCAAATGTAATATTTCTAAGTATGTAAACAACACAAAACTAGATGTAAATGTGTGATGAGGGGAAAGTCAAGAGGCTTCAAGGTGATTTAGACAAGCTGAATAATGGGTAACACAACACTTAAAAGGCATCTGGATGGGTTCGTAAATAGGAAGGGGTTCGAGGGATATGGGCCAAATGCTGGCAAATGGGCCTGGATTAATTTAGGATATCTGGTCGGCATGGACAAGTTGGACCGAAAGGTCTGTTTCTGTGCTGTACATCTCTGACTCGATAGCAGATGCAGTATGCCTGGCTAAGTGTGATGTTATCCACTTTGGTAGGAAAAACAATGTTTTATCAGTCAATAATAGATTGGAAATGTTGATGTACAAAGGGACCTGGCTGTTGTCATTCACTAGTCACTGAAAGCAAGCAGTTAGGAAGACAAATTGTACATTGACTTTCATTTCAAGAGGGGTTGAGAACAGGAGCAACCACCCTGCAGCTGTACATGGTCTGGTGAGGTCACTGGAGTGTTGTGTACAGTTTTGGTCTCCTTGCCTTAGAAAAGATGTGCTTGTCATAGAAGGAGTGCAGCTAAGTCTCTCAAGCCTAATTCCTGAGATGGTGGGTTTGTCAGATGAGGAGAGATTGGGCCAATTGGGCCTGTATTCACTGGGGTTTAGGAGAATGAAAGGGCACCTGATGGAAATGTATGAAATTCTGACAGGGCTGGATAGATTGGATCCAGCGATGATCTTCCCTTGGCTAGGGATTGGCCATTTTGGACTGAGATGAGCAAAGACATTATCACTTAAAGGCTAGTGACTCTGTGGAATTCTCAAACGCAGAAGGCTGCGGAGGCCAAGTCACTGGAATGTATTTAAGAAAGAATTAGGCTGATTTCTAGGGGGACTGGGAGCATGATGTTGAGGTAGAGGATCAGCTGTGATCATGGTAAATGACAGAATTAGCTTAATGGACTGAATGGCTTGTTCTACTATTTCCTCTGTGCGCTTAGCATTCCAGCATCACCTTGTGGTACAGGACTTCACCTCGTACTTTGTTGAGGGATTTGGATAGAAACTAAGTTAACTTCACAATCAGTGGGGAATAAAGGACGTGAGGCATGGGAATGCTGAAAATGTGGTGATGTTGGCTCCTGGAAACTATTGTTTAATTAGTAGAATTTTTAATATGGTGCATGGTGATTATAATTGTGTTAACAATGTGAAGCATTTAATACCAACCACAAGTTAAAGCATTTTTTTTGACTGCTTGTGGTTGAAATGAGAAATACAACTTCACAACTTACATATGTTCTGCTATGCTGAGTGAGCACTGTAATGCTATTGACCACCACATGGTGGCAGTGTTAGATTAGACCACTCAGACCTTGATGCTGTTCCCATAAATTTTAGTCAATGGATTACCAACTTTTTTAAAGTTCAAGAAGGACAAAAGGGGAGTCACATACTCAGCATATTTTAAATGGATTGTTTAGTCCACTCGTTGATGACCAACGCTGGTTCACAAATGACCAAAGAAGAAATTTTGGAATTCAGTTGACCATGTGAAGTTTAATGTGACTTTTCAGATATAGGGTGGATATAACAGAAGAAAGACAAGTTAACATTTACAGTTGGTGCTACTTAGCTAGAACTGGAAAATCCTGCTGTGTTTTTAAAAAAATACCAGTTAGATAGCTGTTGAAGAGGCAGCATTGCTTGATGAGTTGAACCGTTTCCTTTTCTGTTTGAATCTAATGGAACTGTAGGAAATAGGTAGGTTGCAGATGGATGGCAATGGGATTGGGAATGGAGAAGGTAATAATCGAGTAATGTCTAACTAACTTAGGAAGAACTTCAATGGAGGTGCCTGTATATTATGTTTTAAATTCTTGAATGACCCACTTGCTTAGATGAATGCAGCACCAGTAAAATGCAAGAAGTTCAACACCATCTGGGATAAAGCAGCTGTTTTAAACATTCACCATTCAAACCCTTCACCATTGTTGCAGTATGGCTGCATTGTGTACCATGCATGAGATGCATTGTGAAATCTTGGACTGCACCTCCGAAAACATTGAAGGTTCTGTCACCCACAAAGAAGTGGGTAACCAGTGCACAGGAACATCATTATCTTCAAACCACGCAGCTTCCAGATACGTATTTACATCAGCGCTCGTTCATTGTCACTGGATCCCAATCTGAGAACTCTCTGCCTCATAGCTCAAAGGTATATTAACACCACGTGGGCAGCAGGAGTTCAAGCTCTTTATGAAATCAGAGCAGGAGTAGGTCTTTTTTTTTCATCTTTGTCCTGAATGGTAGACTGCTCACTTTTAAACTGTACACTCCTCCAGCCGTGATTAATAGCAACAATCAGCCTGGTCCCACTACTTCATGAGTCACCACGTAAAATAAACCATGCTTTTTGCCAGTTACTAAGGTGCCAAATCAAACACCTCTTTTATCTCCAGTTTTAAACAAAAAGATCTATTGACCAGGCTTCTTAATCAATGTTATTATGGGTTTATTATCAAAACAAATCAATTACTGCATGCTAATTGAATAACAAACCTAGTTGGTAATGCAGAAGTCTACAGAGAAACCTCTTATCCGACATTTGATTCTCCAAGTTTTGGATTATCCGAACAAGATCCCAATGCTTGGCTGAACTGTATTATCTGGTATTTGATTATCTGAACAAAATACTCACTGCCCGTGTCATTGGGATAATTGAGGTTCCTCTGTAAATGCCTCTCCTTATTTCTGGGGAAAAATCTTTTTTTCTTTCTTTCCCTTGTTCGCCAGAATAAGAGGGAAAAAATTGAAATATCTGTGGACATTGGCCAAAAATTGATTTTTTTTTCAGAAATCCAATGAGCCTTTCTTGTGGAAGGCAAAAGGATCAGGAAAAGGGGACGTTCTGGAGTCTGTTGCTGTGATGTTCTGTCTGACACACGGTCAAGTTGAACGTCGTGCAGATGAACTCTTGTAGACGTAGCTTGCTCGGGAACTGACAGACAGAGATTCCCTTTCAGAAATGAATGAGATCAGTTGGACTTCTGTAAAACAAGCACCTCACCAAGTCACCTATTTTTCAAAGGAGCCCCATCATGGACTCAGCAGAGCAACCAGTTAGTTATTGCCGGTCAGGTGATTTCTAGATATCTTTGTTTTGAAAAAAATATTTCCAGTGTTCACTGCAGAGTGACATGTCTTTTTTTTTTTAAAGACACCACCCCAGTATTTCTACAAAATTTGAAATAAATTCCTTTCCATAATCCTTCAAGAGTCCAGCCATCGAGTACTATGAATTTAAAGGGTATTATTCTAACTTTCTCCAAGGTGAAACATCCACTCGGCATTTACCCTGTCAAATTCTCTCACATCTTCGTTCAAAAAGGTCAGTTCTCATTTCTCTAAACATCAATGAGATGTTCAACCTTTCCTCTTGGGACAGTGCATTCACTCCAGGAATCAACATCGTGAACTTTCTCTGAATGGATTCCAGTGCAATTGTATCCCTCACTAAAGACACTGGAACTGTATTAAACGGGATTTCAACAATCCCTTGCATAACTGAAACTGGAGGTGTAGTGGACAACAAACAAGGTTACCTTAGATTACAATGGTATCTTGATCAGATGGGCCAATGGGCTGATAAGTGGGAGATGGAAAAAATCAACTAAGTAAAAACAATGACTGCAGATGCTGGAAAACAGATTCTGGATTAGTGGTGCTGGAAGAGCACAGCAGTTCAGGCAGCATTCAAGGAGCAGTAAAATCGACGTTTCGGGCAAAAGAGAAATCAGGAATAAAGGCAGAGAGCCTGAAGGGTGAGAGATAAGCTAGAGGAGGGTGGGGGTGGAGAGAAAGTAGCATAGAGTACAATAGGTGAGTGGGGGAGGGGATGAAGGTGATAGGTCAAAGAGGAGGGTGGAGTGGATAGGTGGAAAAGAAGATAGGCAGGAAGGACAAGTCATGGGGACAGTGCTGAGCTGGACGTTTAGAACTAGGGTGAGGTGGGGGAAGGGGAAATGAGGAAACTGTTGAAGTGCACATTGATGCCCTGGGGTTGAAGTGTTCCGAGGCGGAAGATGAGGCGTTCTTCATCTAGGCGTCGGGTGGTGAGGGAGCAGTGGTGAAGGAGGCCCAGGACCTCCATGTCCTTGGCAGAGTGGGAGGGGGAGTTGAAATGTTGGGCCACAGGGCGGTGTGGTTGATTGGTGCGGGTGTCCCGGAGATGTTTCCTAAAGTGCTCTGCTAGGAGGCGCCCAGTCTCCCCATTGTAGAGGAGACCGCATCGGGAGCAACGGATACAATAAATGATATTGGTGGATGTGCAGGTAAAACTTTGGATGTGGAAGGCTCCTTTAGGGCCTTGGATGGAGGTGAGGGAGGAGGTGTGGGCGCAGGTTTTGCAGTTCCTGCGGTGGCAGGGGAAGATGCCAGGATGGGAGGGTGGGTTGTAGGGGGGCGTGGACCTGACCAGGTAGTCACAGAGGGAACGGTCTTTGCGGAAGGCGGAAAGGGGTGGGGAGGGAAATATATCCCTGGTGGTGGGGTCTTTTTGGAGGTGGTGGAAATGTTGGCGGATGATTTGGTTTATGCGAAGGTTGGTAGGGTGGAAGGTGAGCACCAGGGGCGTTCTGTCCCTGTTACGGTTGGAGGGGGTGGGGTCTGAGGGCGGAGGTGCAGGATGTGGAAGAGATGCGTTGGAGGGCATCTTTAACCACGTGGGAAGGGAAATTGCGGTCTCTAAAGAAGGAGGCCATCTGGTGTGTTCTGTGGTGGAACTGCTCCTCCTGGGAGCAGATACGGCAGAGGCGGAGGAATTGGGAATACGGGATGGCATTTTTGCAAGAGGTAGGGTGGGAAGAGGTGTAATCCAGGTAGCTGTGGGAGTCGGTGGGTTTGTAAAAAATGTCAGTGTCAAGTCGGTTGTCATTAATGGAGAGGTCCAGGAAGGGGACCTAGTTGATTTTAACCCTACTGCGAATCCTCTTGCAAGGATGCCTGCCTTGAAAAAGTTTTCCTCCTCTCTCTACAAGAGTCTCAGGGAGTCCCTCTCCCACTGCAACTCCCAGGTCCTTTCCTCTGCCCTGAAGCTCTTCAACCATGTCCTGAAACAAACTTGCTACCACAGCCACATTTGCTTCCTCAGTGCCTGCCTCCGTAACCAAATCATCCCACACAGACTCCGGACCACCTTTAAACCAGCAGAGTTCGGACCCGAACAGGACAAACCGTACAGACTACAGATTCAAAAACACCAGAAACGGTTCTCCTTCAAGATCCTCCGCTCCACGCTTGCAGCAATGCGCCGGCACCTAACCTCTTTACAGTCAGCCGTGCCTCAGCTGAGGGCCACACTCTCTCAGAATTGCAAAGGACCCACTCTGTACTACATCCTCAGGAGAATTCATACTCTCAACAAACAGTATTTCAATTCCATCTCAAACATCAAAATCTGTAAGTACAACAAACTTTTATCTACCCACCTCCATAACCAGCGCTCCTCAAACATTCCAGAAGATTCCCCCGGCCTCTGGAACTGCTCGGACACGATTAGCCATGCGGCTGGTGCAGCTGCCACCCCCACGCTGATTGATGATTTCACTTCTGCCCCCATCATGGCCACTCCCACAGCCACTTCCGCCCCTCACAATTCCTCATGAATCACACATGACATCACTTCCGCCCCTCTCATCATTGCTGATGTCACAGGCTCAGTGACTTCCGCCTCCACCAACGCCACTCACCTGCATTCTGCTGACACGCCCCCCACTGTCACCATTCCCGGCCCCCAGAGCCCTGAGGGGAACGCCACCCCTGCTGATGACTCCACCCCCATTCCTCCCACGATCACACCCACTCCAGTTACAGGCTCTGCCCCCCACTCCCAGCTCCACACCCACACCAGATCCCAGCTCCCAGCCTTGCTGAGTTTTCACCATCCCTCCAGACCTCCCCCTCACTGAGGACGAACGATCAGTCCTCAGCAAAGGACTCACCTTCATCCCCCTCCGTCCATGCATCAATGAATTTAATACACGCCGTGACATCGAACACTTCTTCTTCCGTCGCCTCCGCCTCCGAGCTTACTTTCACAATCAGGATTCCCGCCCACCTTCCGAGGACCCCTCCGCCCACCTCCAACACACTGCATCCACCTGGACACCCCGCGCTGGCCTATTACCTGCCCTCGACCTCTTCATTTCCAACTGCCACCGGGACATTAACTGCCTCAACCTGTCTACCCCCCTCCCCCACTTCTACCCCTCACCCTCAACGCGCAGCCCTCCAATCCCTCTGCTGCAATCCCAACCTCACCATCAAGCCAGCGGATAAAGGGGGCGCAGTGGTAGTCTGGCGCACTGACCTCTACACCGCTGAAGCCAAACGCCAACTCGAGGACACCTCTTCTTACTGCCCCCTCGACCATGACCCCACCCCCCATCACCAAACCATCATCTCCCAGACCATACAGAACCTCATCACCTCAGGAGATCTCCCACCCACAGCTTCCAACCTCATAGTCCGGGAACCTCGCACTGCCCGGTTCTACCTCCTTCCCAAGATCCACAAACCTGACCACCCTGGCCGACCCATTTGTATCAGCATGCTTCTGCCCCACTGAACTCATCTCTACCTACTTCGACACTGTCCTATCCCCCCTAGTCCAGGAACTCCCCACATACATTCGAGACACCACCCACGCTCTCCACCTCCTCCAAGACTTCCGTTTCTCCGGCCCCTAACGCCTCATCTTCACCATGGATATCCAATCCCTCTACACCTCCATCCGCCATGACCAGGGTCTCCAAGCCCTCCGTTTTTTTTTCCTCTCCCGATGTCCCCAACAGTACCCATCCACCGACACTCTCATTCGTTTGGCCGAACTGGTCCTCACCCTTAACAATTTCTCCTTTGAATCCTCCCACTTCCTCCAGACCAAAGGGGTAGCCATGGGCACACGTATGGGCCCCAGCTATGCCTGTCTCTTTGTTGGCTATGTAGAACAGTCGGATCTTCCGTAATTACACCAGCACCACACCCCACCTCTTCCTCCGCTACATTGATGACTGCATTGGCGCCACCTCGTGCTCCCGCGAGGAGGTTGAGCAATTCATCCACTTCACCAACACATTCCACCCTGACCTTAAATTTACCTGGACCATCTCTGACACCTCCCTCCCCTTCCTGGACCCACACCGCCCCGTGGCCCAACATTTCAACTCCCCCACCCACTCTGCCAAGGACATGGAGGTCCTGGGCCGCCTCCACCACCGCTCCCTCACGACCAGACGCCTGGAGGAAGAACGCCTCATCTTCTGCCTCGGAACACTTCAACCTCAGGGCATCAATGTGGACTTCAACAGTTTCCTCATTTCCCCTTCCCCCACCTCACCCTCGTTCCAAACTTCCAGCTCAGCACTGTCCCCATGACTTGTCCTACCTGCCTACCTTCTTTTCCACCTATCCACTCCACCCTCTCCTCCCTGACCTATCACCTTCATCTCCTCCCCCACTCACCTATTGTGCTCCATGCTACTTTCTCTCCACCCCCACCCTCCTCTAGCTTATCTCTCCACCCTTCAGGCTCTCTGCCTTTATTCCTGATTTCTCTTTTGCCCGAAATGTCAATTTTACTGCACCTCGGATGCTGCCTGAACTACTGTGCTCTTCCAGCACCACTAATCCAGAAAGTGGCAGATGGAGTTTAATTTAGATAAATGCGAGGTGCTGCATTTTGGGAAAGCAAATCTTAGCAGGACTTATACACTTAATGGGAAGGTCCTAGGGAGTGTTGCTGAACAAAGAGACCTTGGAGTGCAGGTTCATAACTCCTTGAAAGTGGAGTCGCAGGTAGATAGGATAGTGAAGAAGGCGTTTTGGTGTGCTTTCCTTTATTGGTCAGAGTATTGAGTACAGGACTTGGGAGGTCATGTTGCGGATGTACAGGACATTGGTTAGGCCACTGTTGGAATATTGCGTGCAGTTCTGGTCTCCTTCCTATCGGAAAGATGTGAAACTTGAAAGGGTTCAGAAAAGATTTACAAGGATGTTGCCAGGGTTGGAGGATTTGAGCTATAGGAAGAGGTTGAATAGACTGTGGCTGTTTTCCCTGGAACGTCGGAGGCTGAGGGGTGACCTTATAGAGGTTTATAAAATCATGAGGGGCATGGATAGGATAAATAGGCAAAGTCTTTTCCCTGTGGTGAGGGAGTCCAGTACTAGAGGGCATAGGTTTAGAATGAGAGCGGAAAGATATAAAAGAGACCTAAGGGACAACTTTTTCAAACAGAGGGTGGTATGTGTATGGAATGAGCTGCCAGAGGAAATGGTGGAGGTTGGTACAATTGCAACATTTAAGAGGCATCTGGATGGGTATATGAATAGGAAGGATTTGGAGGGATATGGGCCTCCAAATGCTGGCAGGTGGGACTAGATTGGGTTGGGATATCTGGTCGGCATGGATGGTTTGGACCGAAGTGTCTGTTTCCGTGCTGTACGTCTCTATGACTCTATAACTATAGTAAGACTTCCCCTTTTTTTTATTTCTGTACTCTTACAATAGAGGCCAAGATTCTTTTGTGACTTTAATCTCTTGCTGCAGCTGCAAGCTGATGTTTTGTGATTCAGGTAGAAGGTCACGAATATTCCCTCTCATTTCTCCTCCTGAGGTCGAGGCATGTCAGTGGCTCAAGAAACTGGGAGTGAATATGTCAGCATCCCAGACCTTATGACTCGCTGCACAGCCTCGTGGGAACATTGCTTTATATTGCGACATTCTGCCTTTGGCCTCTATTTTAAATAGTTTGCTTTGCTGTTCTTCCTGCCTAAGTGGGCAGCTTCTTATTTTCTTATCATATGTCACGCTGTTTTGTCTATTCACTTACCCCTTCAATTTGCCACTGCAGTTTCTTTATATGCCCCTCACAATTGGCTTTTCTACCGATCTGTGTATCCTGAAAAATAATAGCTGTAATCCAGTTAGTGTCCCATTCAAGTCACACACATAGATCAACACTGATCTCTTTTTTGGCACTGTACTTCTTTATACTTGGCCAAGTTGAAAATGACCCATTGATCTTGACTCTCATGCTGGTTACCCAATCCAATATCTATTCTAATGTATCACATCCAACACCACAAGCTCTGATCCTGTCATAACCTTTTCCATTGGTACCTTATCAAAATGCTTTTGGCAATCCACATGCACAGCATCTGCTGGTTCTCCCCTATCTACCCTGCTTGTTACATCCTCAAAGAACTCCAATATATTTGTAAAACACCCTTTTCCTTTTGCAAACCAGGTCAACTCTGCTTAACTGATTTTCTGAAAGACTTGCTGCTATTTATTCAGGTAAGTGCTGACTTATGGGAGGCACGGTGGCACAGTGGTTAGCACTGCTGCCTCACAGCTCCAGAAACCTGGGTTCAATTTCCACCTCAGGTGACTGACTGTGGGGAGTTTGCACATTCTCCCCGTGTCTGCATGGGTTTCCTCTGGGTGCTCCGGTTTCCTCCCACAGTCCAAAAATGTGCAGGTCAGGTGAATTGGCCATGCTAAATTGCCCATAGTGTTAGGTGAAGGGGTAAATGTAGGGGAATGGGTCTAGGTGGGTTGCGCTTTGGCAGGTTGGTGTGGACTTGTTGGGCCGAAGGGCCTGTTTCCACACTGTAAGTAATCTAATCTTCTCAAGGACATTATGGATGCGCAACAAGAAGGTTCAAGAAGACAGCTCACCACCACCACCACCTTCAGGCTGTTGGGGATTGGTAGCAAATCCATCCACATCCCACATACCATGAGCAAGTGCTTCTTGTAAAAACAAACGTTGCCGTTGCCCAGTAACACCCACATCCCACGAATGAGTAAAAGAAACCTGCTTCATCTTTTAAGCTTCCAGTTCTGATGACTTGTATTACCCTAAACATGTTTGACTGACTCACCGTCTGTTTCCAGCTTCTCAAAAATCACCCTTGTGGCTGGATTTGAAAGTTTCTTGCAGGGTCATCCTAGTAGGCACTGTGGGAACATTTGGTTTTGCCTTAAAGTGGTTGGTTATTCTGATTAATACAAACCTTCTGGTCACTTCCAACCAATGTACCTGAATTAGAAGGATCTGTTCCATTTTTGCCACAGTACCTCATTACGCCAGCAGATGGCAGATTCACCACACCTTTCAGCATTCCCTTGAAGTGTTTTACAACGTCAGTCCACACTCACTACCTCTTCAATTCACCCCGTCCCCAATCCCCAATCAAAAAGATAATCATTCCAGATATCTGAAGAAACGGCAGAGCCTTTTGATCTGAAATCTGGATGTGTGGGTTATGCCACGGCAGCACCTGCTGGTCAATTTATTTTCACAACTAACTCTCCGGATTTCTTGTTGGCACAACCGAAGTCCTTGACTTTCATTTCACAACATGCACACACTATTGTATCCTCAAGGACGCTGTGCAAATGCAAAGAGGGAAATAATAGCTCAAGTGTGCAGCAAATTATTCTGGAGGGAAAATAAACCGCATATGGATCATGACAGCACTTTTTAAAAATGCAGTAGTGGCCCAGAATGTGTTGTATAAATTACTCCTTTTTCTCTCTCAACACTTAAGAAGACATTTAGCAAAAATTGTTTGTTTATTTTCTTTTTGTTTCGGCATCTTTTCCCTTTTTTTTCTTTTGTTTTCTCCGTCCGAAATTAGCCTTTGAAAGGACCCAGCAAGCCACTCAATTCAGAGCGTAGGAAAGAGTCAGCCATATAGCTATGGGCCTGGGGTCGCATGTAGGTCAGACCAGGTAGGGATGGCAGATTTTTTTCCCCTAAAGGACCAGATGGATAATTAATGATTATTTCACAGTCATCATCACTGAGATTAATTTTGTAATTCTACATTTATGCATTGAGTTCAAATTCTGCCCTCTGCAATGGTGGGATTTTGAATCCATGGTCAAGAGCATTAGTCTGACCTCCATTCTCATGCAGTACTGTGAATTACAATAAGGCTTTGAGCTGGAAGATGAGAGAAGGTTCTGCGCTTCAGCGGTAAGGATATAAGAGCTGAATATTATTTAAATGGAGAAGGACTGCATAAGGCTGCAGTACAGATGGATCTGGCAGTCCTTGTGCATAAATTACAAACAACTAGCATCTGAGTTCAGATGGTAATAGGGAAGGCAAATGGACTGTCAGCCTTTATTTAGAAGGGAATGGAGTATAAAAGTAGGAAGGTCCTGCTAAAACTAGACAAGGCATCTGTCAGAGTACAGCTGGAATAATGTGAACGTTTTGAATCCATTTATCTAAGAAAAGATTAGATTAGATTAGATTAGATTCGATTACTTAGTGTGGAAACAGGCCCTTCGGCCCAACAAGTCCACACCGCCCCGCCGAAGCGCAACCCACCCATACCCCTACATTTACCCCTTACCTAACACTACGGGCAATTTAGCATGGCCAATTCACCTGACCTGCACATCTTTGGACTGTGGGAGGAAACCGGAGCACCCGGAGGAAACCCACGCAGACACGGGGAGAACGTGCAAACTCCACACAGTCAGTCGCCTGAGGCGGGAATTGAACCCAGGTCTCTGGCGCTGTGAGGCAGCAGTACTGGTTTAGGAGGCAGGCCGGAGAAGGTTCAATAGGGTATGTTAGACTATGGAGAGGATGAGTAGACTGGGATTGTATTCTTTGGAGCTTAGAAGAATGCCGAAACGTAAGATTCTTGAGGTGCTTTGACAGGGTGGATATGGAAACCTTATTTTGCCTTGTGAGAGAGAGAGTCTAAGACCAGATGGCATAACCTCAGTGAGGGGTATTTGTCTGTTTTAGTGCAGTGAATCTGAGGAATTCTTTACTGCAGAGGGCTGTCAAGCCTGGGCTGTTAAATATTTTCAAGGCTGAGACAGACAGATTATTAATCAGGAAAGGAATCCAGGGTTATGTGGAAAAGGCAGGAAAGTGGAGTTGAGGATTATCAGATGAACTATGATCCCATTCAATGGTGGAGCAGACTGGATGGGCTGAATGGCCTATTTCTGCAACCACGTCTTATGGAAGGTCTCTCCCCATGCAGCACTGTGGTGCATCCTATCAGGCAGTATGTTCCTGATTCCCACCACTTTCTGGGTGAAAACATTTTTTTTTCTCGCATCTCCTCCTCTAAACCTTCCAGCCCTTTCTTTAAGTCTATGCTGCCTGATCCTTGATCCCTCCAGTTTCTTCCTGCCTGCCTTGTATCTCTCCCCCTCATCATTTTATGCGTCTCAGTCTTGCCCCCTTTTAATCTCCTCTGCTATCAGGAAACAACCCAGTCTGTCTGATTTTCTGTCCATAACTGAAATGCTCTAGCCCAGGCAACATCCTGGTAAATCTCCTCTGCAACCTCCTCCCATGTTGCACGGTGCTGTAATGGCCTGAAGACCCTAGTGCTGCTTTTTGTCACTGACAATCAGAGTGGAAATGTATTCACTGCTCCATTTTCCAGTCTGTCAGCTGGATATATTTTCTTTTTTTGGATCCATTAATCGACATTTTATGTTTCCTTTGTGATGGGCAGTTAACTTGGGCTGCAGAATGGGCGGCACAGTGACACCATGATTAGCACTGCTGCCTCACAGCGCCAGAGACCCGGGTTCAATTCCCGCCTCGGGCAACTGTCTGTCTGTGTGGAGTTTGCACATTCTCCCAGTGTCTGCGTGGGTTTCCTCCGGTGCTCCGGTTTCCTCCCACAGTCCAAAAATGTGCAGGTTGGGTGAATTGGCCATGCTAAATTGCCCATGGTGTTAGGTGAAGGGGTAAATGTAGGGGAATGGGTCTGGGTGGGTTGCTCTTCGGAGGGTCGGTGTGGACTTGTTGGGCCGAAGGGCCTGTTTCCACACTGCAAGTAATCTAATCTAATAAAACCATAGGAGCAGAAATTAGGCCATTGGATCCATTGAGTCTGCTCCACTCTTTGGTCATTGTTAACAGCTTTCTCAACCCTATTTTCCCGCATTCTTCCCGTAACCTTTTAATCCCCTTTGGTAATCAATAACTTATCTAGCTCTGTCTTAAGTACATTCAATGACCTGGCCTCCACAGCCTTCTGTGGCAGTGAATTCCACAGATTCACCACTCTCTGGCTAAAGAACTTTCATCTTATCTCTATTCTAAAAGGTCTTCCCTTTTACTCCTAAGGCTGTGCCCTTGGGTCCTTGTCTCTCCTGCCAATGGAAACATCTTCCCAAGATCTATAAATGCAACACGGTGGCTCAGTGGTTAGCTCTGCTGTCTCACAGTGCCAGGGACCTAGGCTTGATTCCCACTTCGGGCGATTGTCCGTGTGGAGTCTGCTCATTCTCTCTGTGTTTGCTTGGGTTTCCTCTGGGTGCTCTGGTTTCCTCCCACATTCCAAAAGGCATGCAGGTTAAGTGAATTGGCCATGCTAAATTGCCCATAGTGTTAGGTGCATTAGTTAGGGGAATGAGTCTGGATGGGTAACTCTTCGGAAAGTCAGTGTGGACTTGTTGGGCTGAAGGGCCTATTTCCATTCTGTAGGGAATTTTAATCTAATCAAAAAATGCGCTCTGTCCAGGCTGTTCAATATTCTGTAAGTGTCAATCAGATTTCCCCCCCCTCATCCTTCTAAACTTGATCAAGTATAGCCCCTGAGTCCTCAAACGTTTCTCATATATTAAGCCTTTCATTCTCCTGAACCTCCTCTGGACCCATCCTTCCTGAGATATGGGGCCCAAAATTGGTCAGACCACATTTTGGAGTATTGTGAGCAATGGGGGTATGTCATTTTCTGGAAGCTAACTAGCGTAGAATGGATAGTTGTTCCAACCCATGTCCACGTGCGCTAATTGGCAATGGACTCAGATGAGCTTCACTTCTGAGAGTCACTGCCATGCACAGACCGTACAGGTCTGCACAGTATGCACTGTGGGGAAGCAGCTGAAAAGCTCAGGATTTATGTGGAATGAACATTACAGAAATAGACAATCTAGCTATTTAGTGCTGCAAAGTTTTATTGTAAGCAAATTACCTTCTGTATTTCTCTGTATTACTTTTGATGCAATAGTGGTTCATTTGATGTAGAACAGGGTTGGGACATCTTGAGGGTGTCAAAGAAACTAAAGAAGATTTCTTATCGTAGAAATAGTCATGCTTGAGAGGATAGATTTTGATAAGGACGATAAAATATACATTTTGTTTTTAACTGGTGAGTGATCCGAAGGCTTAGTCAAAGTAAGTGAGATCATCTGCCTATCCCGATTTAATTCTACATATGTGCCTGTGGTTATCTTAACTTTGGTATTTCCTCGTGTAATTTCAATGTCTCCCCACATTCATTCACGTCCAGTTTGACCCATTAAACAGTGACTTGTACATGAATTGCCGAATAAGTTTGCAGTTGAGAGAGAGATATGTGAAAAGTAGATTACACAATCCTGAATGCCACATCCGAAAATCCTTTTCAGAAATGCACTTCGTGAAAAGAGTCATGTGGCAATCGCTGTAATGTTGCATAAAATTGTAAATTGCTGATTAACCATTAGTACAAGGTGACAGCCACCCTTCTGCCTGCAGTTCATAGCAACATACAATCAGATCGTTAAACTCCTTGAGTCTGCTCAATCTTTTCAGATAATGGCTTGTCATCTATCCCAGTCATTTTCGCTCACTAACCCATTTTGCTTGATGCAATTGGTATCTACCGAAGAAATCTATTGATATTATCTTTAAATGTACTTGATGACTGAGTTTCCACGGGCCTCAATGTTGGATAATTCATGAGATTCGCCACTCCCTTGAATTAAGAAATTCCTCATTTCAATGTAAAATGGTTTATGTCTATTTTGAGACTGTGACCCCTCAGGTTCTCTTTTCTAGATGACCTCCATTCTTAATCCCAGTGAGGGAAGTGCATTTGCCCTGTCTAGCCCTTGTGAAGATTTTTTTTAGATTTTAATAAGATCACATCTCTCTAGAGATTTGGCTTGGTGTCCACACACTCTCTCTCCTCGTAGGATAGTCCCCACCCAAGAATTAATCTAATAACCTCTGTTGGACTCCATCAGTGGCAACTATATCCTTCCTTGGGGAAGGGAAACAAAATTGCGCACACGATTCCAGTTGCAGTGCCAAAATTCTATGCATTTACTCCTCCTCTGGACTTCACTGCAAGACATTCTAATGTAGATTTGCCTTCCTAATTATTTGCTGTATGTTGGCTTTTAAGGGATGAAAAAAATGCATCAATTCATGCTGTCAGGGAGGGAATTGATGGACTTGGGTTGACAGAAAGTACTGACCAGGCTACTATACTTAACAAGACTTACTATTGATTATAAAAGGAATCAGTTCTAGTTACAGGAAAACAAAATATGAAATATTAATATATAACTCTATGAATTGACACTCTAACCCTTAACTCTAACTCTTAAACCCTTACACATGCACACTCCCGGACAAACAGGCGTGGATCTGATGGGTGGAGGGGAAAAAAGAATTGGGGAAACACAGTCCAGTCTACAGAATTCCATGAGGCATCCATTTGATTCTTTTAAGACCCTCTCTTCTTTATTTCCAGATTATTTCCGTTGTTTGAGGATACAGTTCAGTTGGCACACAGATTGGGAAGGCTTTTAGTTACTGGTTAGCAGTAACAGCTTACAGCAAATGGTGGCGTCAGAGGGCTTGTGTGGTTAATTGGTACTGTCCTTGCCTCTGAACCAGAAAGTCAGGGTTCATATCCCATCTGCCAGGATTTGTGTGACTAACATGTTGAAGCAGTTTGATTTAAAGTAACTACAGCAACTGCTGGTAGAGAATAACTGTCTTGCAAGCTGTGGTAAATCATCTGCGCAGAGAGAGAGAGACCACATCTTTGACAACTCAGGGCTTCTCTCCATTTATTGTAAATGCTTGTATAGTTCACTTACAACTGGCGCTAACCAGAGTGGTTGTCATGTTGGTGACTTCTGGCATCTAATAAAGTCCTTATTACACAAACCAATCAGCAATTTGTCATGAGTGACATTCACCCTTCACACACATCCAGTTTAGTGACGTCTTTGATCTCTGTTCTTCTCCCACAGCTTGAACAATGCTGCAACGTAAACACAACACCCAATGAGTTCCAGTAACTTGAATTCTAAAGTGTAGCAACTCTTTCCACAGTACGTGATATAAAACAGTCCCTTTTTCCATTTTGATCTGCAATACAAGATTCAGAATAATAAAAGGTAACTTTTAAAGCAGGGCTCAGTAATCCGACAACCAACACATCCAGTCTATGCTCTGAAATTCTGCCATGTCCAGTCAACAGTGATGGTGGAAAATTAAACAACTCAGTGGAGGAGAAGCTCTCAAACATCCCCATCCTCGGTGATGGGGGAGCTAGCTCATCACAGCAAAAGCTGATCTTCAGCCAGAAGTGCAGAGTGGATGTTCCATCTCTACCTCCTCCAGAATATCCAGCATCGTAGACACCAGTCTTCAGCCAATTTGATTCACTTCATGTCAATCAAGAAATTGTTGGAGACACTGGATGCTTCAGAGGCTATGGGCCCTGACAACAATACAGCAAAAGTGCTTAAGGCTTGCGCTCTAGGAACTGCTGTCTCCTAGCCAATCTGCTCCATTACAGCTACAGCACTGGCATCTACCCGAGTGTACATTGCCCAGTTATATCCTGTACACAAGCAGGACAAATCCAAGCTGGCCAATTATCATGCCGTCAGTGCCCTCTTGGTCACCGTGGAAGGTGTAAACAACATTCTATTGAGCAGCACCTGCTCATCAATAACCTACTTATTGACGCTCAGTTTGGGTTCCATCAGGACCACTCCACTCCTGACTTCATTACTGCTTTGGTTCAAGCCTGGACAAAAGAGCTGAGTTCCCGGTTGAGGTGATAAGTGTGACATCAAAGAACCCTAACAAAACTGGAATCAAGGGGCAAAGTTCCACTGGTTGGAATCATACCTGGCACATGAGAAGATGGTTGTAGTAGTTGGTAAACAATCATCTATGCCTCAGCATCTCTGAATGCATTCCTGTTAACTGTGTTGTCGTCACAGCCGTCTTCAGCTGCTTCCTCGATGATCTTCCTTCCATCATAACATTGGAAGGAGTGAAGTTCATGGATTGTCTGGCTCACTCAATGTTCAGCACCATTTGTGACTCCTCATACTAAAACTGTCCATATCCAAATCCTATATGATCTGGATAATACCTAGGCCTGGGCTGAAAAGTAGCAAGTAACATTTGTGGAGCCCAAATACCAGGCAATGACTTGGAAATGTGTAACTAATCCTTCAGTGTTACTGGGTCAGACTCTTGGAACTTCCTTCCTAAAGGAATTGAACTGCAGCATTTCAAGAAGTCAACTCACCATCTGTTTTCTCAAGGACATCTAGGGATGAGCAATAAATGCTGGCCCAGCCAGTGACGCTGACATCCTATGAATGAATAAAAAGCACTAACACCCTGTGTGGCTCTTTTTGAAAAGCCTTCTGAAAATCCAAATGTATCATAGTCACTCATGGGGTGGGAGGCTGGGAGGAACTATCATCTACTCTGCTTGTAACAATCACCCAAAAAATACCTCAAAGGTTTGTCAAACATGATACCCCTTTCATAAATCCATGTTAATTCTACCAAGTGTCTAATTATAACATTCTGCATAATTGATTTTGAGTATTTTTCTTACTATTTGATATCAAGTAAAACAGGTCTGTAGTTTCTCACTTTCCCCCCACACTTTTTCTTAAGTACTGATATTACATTTGAAACTTCTCAATGAGAAGGCACTATTCCAGAATCTGCAGATTTTGAAGGAAGATGAATGCATCCACTACCTCTACAGCAACCTTTTTCAGTTTGTGGCAGAGATCAAGTCCTGGGATTTATCAAGTTTGCCTCATTAATTTGTCCAGTACCAGCTTTTTTTCTCTCACAAACAAGTTCATGCAAAGAATTCACTCCAGATGTTGGAAAATATGATCCCTATCAATTAGTCTGTGGGCAGAATCCCAAATTGCTTTCTGTTCTTTGGGACCTTCGGTTTGCTCTAGAAGGTATGACAATTACTGCCGTTTTTCTCCACATTTGAGCAGTTTGTGTGGAAGATGGCTTTCATTAAGGCTGCGCTCTCAAAGAAAACTGATAGCAGTAAAATATCACAAGACCTTCCAAGGCACACAATTTAATCCATGAGTTAGTATGTTTTAAAAGAGACATGTAGGGAATGGGAAAGGCCCTAGTAAAGTAACAGGAGTTCAGTATTTATGAAACCTAGTAACAAACTGTTAAATTCCATTCCTCATTCTCAATAAGAATTAATAATGAAATTCTAGACTGAGCAACTGGTAGAGGTAAATGAGTCGCCTTATACAGGAAATGCTCACATTATGATCCCAGCTGATGATACTACATAAGTCAAATCCCAGACCGAAACCTGGATTGATAGATCAGGTTTTCATTTTAATGAAATTATCTCTTCCAGAAAGAAAAGTATGTAATGCTGAGGATTGTACTTTAATGATAAAACAGAAGTTAATTAATATAAGAAATGGCAAGGCTAGAGGCATTTTTGTATTTTACTGTAAGGAGTCTTGCAAGAGTCTTGCAAGTAAGGTAGACGAGTTGAGGGTGTTGATTAACACATACGGATGCAATATAATTGCTGTCGTGGAGATATGGCTGAGGGAGGATCACGACTGGCAGCTCAGTTTTCCTGGCTGTGGAATCTTCAAGGGGAAGACAATGGTGTCATAATGTTGATCAAATAGCCAATGACTGCGATAAAGATAGGTGATATCTTAAGTTCCATGAATGAGTCCATATGAAAATAAAAAGGGGGCAGTTGCTTGTTGGGGCTGCACAATAGATCTCCCAACAGTTCAGGAGAAAAAGAAAGACATATGTAGGCAAATCTGAGATGTAGAAGTAATAGGGTCACAACTGGGGATTTTAACTTCTCCACTATTAACTGGAGCATACAAAATTGGAGGGATTGGAATTCTTACAATGCTTTGATGGATACATTTTAAGTCAGACGGACAAAGTCTTGCAAGAGTGGGGTTAGCGCTGGACCTAATTTTGGAGAACTAATCTGAGCACGTCAGAGCATTTCAGTGATAATGATCATAACTCTATAAGATTTAAGGTCGTCAGTGATGGACCAGAAGTAAAGGTTCTGAATTTGACGTAAACCAATTTTTATGATAAGAAGGCAGGACCTGACAAGCTGGGAGCAGCTGTTTGTGGAAAGCTTCACATCAGAGCAGCGACATTCAGAAGGGTAATAGTGAAGGGTGGGACCGACAAGTCCCAGTGAACTTGGATATTAACTGATGTCCAGGATTTGATAAAGAAAGGGAGACGGCCTCCTTATGCCAAATACCGTGAGCTCAAAGTAGCAGAAGCCCTAGATGCATCCATAGTGGTATTTATATTGGAGGTTACTTAAGAAAAATAAAGTCAAAGCAAAGAGAGGTAAAATAAATAAAAATCCAAGAGACTAGGCAGGGACTGAGAGGGCCCATTCAGGACCTAAATGGAAAACTATGTGTAGAGCTATAAGACATGGGTAAGGTTTATAGGTCAGTACTTTGTCCTTCGTGATAGTGAATAAAGATGTACTGTTGGTATGGAAATCAGGGGCTGACTGTGTAATATACTTGAACAAATTAGCATCAAGAACGAAGAGATATTAGCAGTTTTAGTGCTACCCCAAATTCTGAAAATATGCCGTCTGGTCCTAGACCCTCTCCCGAGGGGAAATAAACAACCTTTCTATGTTTACCCTGTCAAGTCCCCTAAGAACCTTTGTTTCAATGAGGTCACCTCTCATTGCTCTAAACTCCAATGAGTACAGCCCTATCTACTCAAACTCTCCTCATAAAACAATATCTCGATATCTGGGATCAGCACAGTGAACGTTCTCTGGACTGTTTCAAATGCCAGTATATCTTTGCTTAGATAAGGGGCCTGAAATTGTTCTCCGTATTCCAGCTGTACTCTGACTAGTGCCTTGTATGATTTTTAGCAAAACCTCCTTATTTTTAAACTCCATTCCCTTTAGAAATAAAGCCCGATATTCCATTTGTCTTCCCTATTACCCGCTTTACTTGCATGCTTTTGGAGGTTTATGAACGAGGACTCCCAATCCCTTTGTTCTATAGCTTTCTGTAGTCTTTCTCCTTTTACATCATAGTCAGCTCCTCTACTGTTCCTGGAGAAAGTGAGGACTGCAGATGCTGGAGATCAGAGCTGAAAATGTGTTGCTGGAAAAGCGCAGCAGGTCAGGCAGCATCCAAGGAACAGGAGAATCGACGTTTCGGGCATAAGCCCTTGTTCAGGAATCCTTCCTGAAGAAGGGCTTATGCCCAAAACGTCGATTCTCCTGTTCCTTGGATGCTGCCTGACCTGCTGCGCTTTTCCAGCAACACATTTTCAGCTCCTCTACTGTTCCTGTCAATTTGCATAATTGTACATTTTCCCATATTATATCCCAACTGTCTAATTTGTTTTTGCCCACTCACTTAACCTGCCTATGTCCCTCTGCATCCCCTTAAATATTTTTAAGCCATAGCCTAATGAGGTAAGGGGGTGAAAGGTTGTCAGGAATGTGGAGTGATTAGACCTGAATGTTGAAGCCGACTTGAAGGGTCAAATGGCCTACTCCTCATCCTAATTTGAATGTTTGCATCTTTCGTAAACATCCAGGATATAGTTTTTTTTTCAAGTGTTAACCTAAAAACAGATATTGCAAGTTTTATTGGCACAAGTCTGAGATCCTCATACTGCAGGCCATTTTTTTTTTGTTTTATGAGCTGGAGTGGAATTTGAGAAATATTTGACATTAGTGTAGAATTTTAAAATTAGGGATCGGTCTTGAGTCTTTTTAATATTGCTTTAAATATTCAGAATAGGTGTAGAATGATTTTTTAAATTATTTTTAATATATTTTTTTGTTTAGAGTTATTCCTGTCATGTTAATCTGGGTCCTCTCAAAGATTATTTATATGAAAAGACTATTGAGTTGTGAAGCTAGTACATTGAACTGAATGGGCACTTGAACCAAACCCAATGCTAATTTTGTGTTAGCGTTAAGCAATGCAACGAAATAACTTGAAGTTGGCAACGTTTTCAGGATGAATAGTCACTTCACTTGCTAATGTTGCTGAATGGTCATCAAATGTAGATAAATTTCCTTATTTCGTATGTGAAAACCGAACGTATTGACCTTTTTTACATTTTATCACTCAAACTTCCTACTTGAATGGCATAGCTAGAGACTGAGAATATCCTGTTGGCTTTAAATTAAATTCAAGTGAATATTGTGCGTTTTGAGCAAATCAATTTTGCATATTTAATAATGCATCTTTTCATATCTAGAGTTTTTCCTGACATTTTTTGTTTTGTATGGTATTTTGTACTGTATTTGATATTTACAGCGTAAATGCAGTGTGCTGGTGTGCGTTTCCTATAATTTCTAATACCACAAAGTGGAAGGAAGAAGTCAAAGCAGTTATTGTTGTAAGAAAAAGTCTTTTTCTTACAAAGCATAAATACTAATGACAGCAACAATCATAATTATTTTTGACATTGTTTCCACTCACATTTTCGTCCAATTTTAAGTTGTTTGTAGCTCTTCCTCTCTTGAAGAGCTGGAGGATGACTCTATGGAACAGGCTCTGTTGGAAGCAGGCCACCTTTTTACATCACCCAAAATGTGGTGAGTGTCAAACTTTTGGATCACAGCTAAGACTTGTGCACTTGAACAGTATACCATCCAGTAACTTTTGCAGAATAATTAACCTGAAAGTCTCTGGTTGGCAATTTTGTTCCTTTTTTATTCTACTCTTTTTCTCTCCCCTGAACATGGAGCTTAATTCCCCACATCTCTCTTCATAAAGTGGAGTTCAGTCTCAACCCCCAAAAGATCATGTGACTCTCTGAACCTCGACCCACCTCTTCTACCACCACCAAGTCCAATAGGTGTAACATGTCTGATACAGGGCAGAAATTAATAAAATCAATGCAGACTAGTATATACAACTAACTCAATTCTGTTGATTTTTGGCTGTATTAGATCCTAATGAGGCACTTCACTATGCAAAATGTTGTTTCAGTTTACTGCACATGAAATTATCTTTGCAGTTGTTGAAAGTTTATGCTGATTTGAAGTATGTAAGCAAATGTTTATCAAACTATAGAAACACTCCTGTTACAATACAGAAATAGGCCATATGATCCAAGAAGACCATTTCTGTGTTCCCCTTCCCCAAAGGTTCCCCTTCACCTGAGCAAATTGCCTCCTTTATCTTTATACACTTTGGCCTTACTCCTCAAACCTTCCTCTTCGTTCAACTGTCTGATGTAATCTTGAAAGTTTCTTCCTCAACCACTGAGTCGGGACATTCAGAGCTTCCTAATACTCTAAAGCTGTTTCACCTACTCACGTTTTGTTCAATTATGGGCCCTTAGTCTGAACTTTTCAACAGCTAGTACTTCTCTGCTCGTGTTTGTCATAGAATCATAGAATCCCTACAGTGTGGAAACAGACCCTTCGGCCAAACAAGTCCACACCAACCCTCCGAAGAGTAACCCACCCAGACCCATTCCCCAACCCTATTAGTCTACATCTACCTCTGACCAATACACCTAACCTACACATCCCTGGACACTATGGGCAATTTAGCATGGCCAGTTCACCTAACATGCACATCTTTGGACCATGGGAGGAAACCGGAGCACCTGGAGGAAACCCACGCAGACACTGGGAGAATGTACAAACTCCACATAGCCGTGCAGCCCATCCTGTTGCATGATTTTATAATCAGAAACACTGCTGTCATATTTCTCATTTAATCCATGTAATTTAAATCTATCATTTAAAATCTATCTCACCGTATTTGGCGACATCATAGTGAAGCTCCATTACATTCCCTCTGAAACTTTAATGTTCTTCATACAATTTAGAGCTAGATACTAACTGCGTTATCTGTGGTACTAAGTTAACATGTTTAACACACACATTGAATTTGCTCATTTGCATTGCGAATGAAGTTCATGGTGCCTCATCCAGCATGGCTTGCAGCAACTTTTCTCTCATAATTTTCTGTTCTTCATCTCCTTAATCGTGTAACTGGGCTCTTTTGTGCCTGCTGCAGCAGGAGAAGTAGGAATTCCGAACCTGCCGGGAATTTCTGGCAATCTTATCACTAACGTTATAGTTCAACCCAGCTGCAGACCACTTCAGATGCTGCAGTGTGAACAGTGGGTTTCCTCTACAGTGGTGAGGTCAAACACAAATTAGGTGACCACGTTTTTTGCAGAAGTGTGTTTTTTTAAAAAAAAAAGCACAATCCTGACTTTCCAGTTGCTTTCCATTTTAATACATCATCTTGCTGCCATGCTAATATTTCTATCTGTCCTATCGCAATTGTCCAATATAGCTCAATGGAAGCTGGAATAACAGGTACCTTTTTTTTGTGCTTAATAAAGCAAAGAGGTGTCATTGGACTCCACGTTAACATTTTTTTTGTTTCTCGGGGGATGCTGCCAGACTTGCTGCATTTGTCCAGCAATTTCTGGTTTTGTTTCTCACACTTCATCTTCTGCTTGTGCACTCTTCAGCCTTCAGGATATGGCACTGAATATAACTTCAGAGCATGGGCACTGTTCCTCGCTTTAATTATACCCCTTCTTAACTTGCCCTGATGAAGAGCTTATGCTCGAAATATCGATTCTCCTGCTCCTTGGGTGTTACCTGACCTACTGTGCTTTTCCAGCACCACACTTTTTGACTCTGATCTCCAGCATCTGCAGTCCTCACTTTCAGCCTGTTTGCATGGATTTGCTGTCAGCATTGCCAGCGTCTGACAGTTCATACCGACCATTAGCACATATTTTGCATGTACGTCACTCTGCTCCTGTAACAACCCTCTTGTCTTTTGTTGTTGACACCCTCACTATCTGTTCTCCTCCCTCGTTGCTAACAGCTGAAGAACCATTATTTTCCTGCCCCTTCGCGTTCTGAAGAAGAGTCATTCTAGATTTAAAATGGTAACTCTGCTTTTCACCCCAGATCTGCTGAGTTTCTCCCTCTTTCCAAGCTCCAACATCTGTAGTACTTTGCTTTTAAATCCAGTCTGAATATACTTAGTGACCCACCCTCCCCTCCTAGCTGGGCAAGAGAATGCCAAAGTGATCACATGCGAGAGGAAATTCCACTTATCTCTGTGCTGAATGGGAGATTCCTGATTTCGAAACTGTGCCTGTGAATCCTAAGCAGCACTCCCTCTGGTTTATTACCCAATTCATAGGCATACACAGTGAATAAAAATGACACCCAAATCAAACCTCTTGTGGCATTCCTTTCCATATCATACCCTCTGCTGATGTGTGGCCGCTTGTGAAATGTAATTCAGTCTAACTCTAAGCAGTCAAATGTCTGCTCCTCAGGATTTGGAATGGAGGGGTCAGTAAAGGTCTTGGCTGTCCGAGAGCTACTTGCAAGACTTTTTTTTTTCATTTGAAACTCTGAGCTTTTCATTCTTCTTCCACGTGAACAGGACTTTTCATGAAAATGTGCCATAAGGGAATTCCATTAACCTTTGGTGTTCCATCTGCAGTCGCTATATTACATAGAACATTACAGCGCAGTACAGGCCTTCGGCCCTCGATGTTGTGCTGACCCGTCATACCAATCTGAAGCCCAACCCACCAACACTATTCCATGTACATCCATATGCCTGTCCAATGATGACTTAAATGCACTTAAAGTTGGCGAATCTACTACCATTGCAGGCAAAGCATTCCATACCCTTACCTCTCTCTGAGTAAAGAAACTACCTCTGACATCTGTCTTATACCTGTCTCCCCTCACTTTAAAGTTGTGTCCCCTCGTGTTTGCCGTCCCCATACTTGGAAAAAGGCTCGTCCTGTCCACCCTATCTAACCCTCTGATTATCTTAGATGTCTCTATTAAGTCACCTGTCAACCTTCTCTCTAACGAGAACAGCCTCAAGGTCCTCAGCCTTTCCTCGTAAGACATTCCTTCCATACCAGGCAACATCCTAGTAAATCTCCTCTGCATCCTTTCCAAAGCTTCCACATCCTTCTTATAATGCGGTGACCAGAACTGTACACAATACTCCAAGTGTGGCCGTACCAGAGCTTTGTACAGCTGCAGCATAACCTCCTGGTTCTGGAACTCAAACCCTCTATTTATAAAGGCCAAAACACTGTATGTCTTCTTAACAACCATGTCAATCTGGGTGGCAACTTTCAGGGATCTGTGTACATGGACACCGAGATCTCTCTGCTCATCTGCACTCCCAAGAATCTTGCCATTAGCCCAGTACTTTGCATTCCGATTACTCCGTCCAAAGTGTATCACCTCACACTTGTCCACATTAAACTCCATTTGCCACCTCTCAGCCCAGCTCTGCATCCTATCTATGTCTCTCTGCAACCTACTACGTCCTTCGTCACTATCCACAGCTCCACCGACCTTAGTGTCGTCCGCAAATTTACTAAGCCACCCTTCTAAGCCCTCATCCAGGTCATTTATAAAAATGATGAAAAGCAGTGGACCCAACACCGACCCTTGCGGTACGCCCCTAGTAACTGGACACCAAGATGAACATGTTCCATCAACTACAATCAGCAAGCCAATTTCTGATCCAAACTGCTATGTCTCCCACAATCCCATTCCTCCGCATTTTGTATAATAGCCTACTGTGGGGAACCTTATCGAACGCCTTGCTGAAATCCATATACAGCACATCAACTGGTTTACTCTCATCTACCTCTTTGGTCTATATATATATTGGTTTCTGCTGCCAGTGAGGACTGAAGCAATATCTCACATTAATATATTTTTTAATAAACTTGAACAAGGCGTTTGGTATGCAATCCTTTATTTGTCTGAGTATTGAGCACAGGAATTGGGAGGTCATGTTGCAGCTGTTCATGACATTGGTTAGGTCACTTTTGGAATATCGCGTGCATTCTGGTCTCCTTCCTATCGGAAAGATAGTGTGAAGCTTGAAAGGGTTCAGAAAAGATCTAAAAGGATGTTGCCAGGATTGGAGGACTTGAGCTATGGGGAAAGGTTGAATAGGCAGGTGCTGTTTTCATGAGGCACGGATAGGATAAATAGATAATAGATATCTGGTTGGCATTGACAAGTTGGACCTAAGGGTCTGTTTCCATGCCGTACATCTCTATGATTCTGTGATGGTGGATTTTATAGTTTCTTCAATCCTGATTGGTGGCATTTTCATGGTTTGTTCTAGATACATAGAAAACAGCTGAAGCAGTATGGAAATTCGAAGAAGCTTTTCTTTTATTACTGAAATAAAGGATTTTAAAAAGAATTTTAGTTTAGCTGTTACTTTTTAGTTATGCAGCTTTTCCTCTCCTTCCAATTGTTTGTTGATTATTTTTACTTTCTAAAAAAAAGTTAGTCTGTTCAACACATTATGACATATCCAGGGCAGATGGCACTTGAACCAAAACCTTCCATCCCAAAGGTGGGGACATTGCTGCTGTACCACAAAACCATTAGTTGACCTGCTATTGTATTAAGACTCGTTACTCCAAAGTTAATCTGCTCCAGCCAGTCTAAGCAGCCCAAGAACACCATCTCAACATCCCCTGCGCTTAACATGCCTAACGAGGAGGTGTCCTCAAGTCTGAGTTCTTCTCACCTTCAGCACCACCATCACCAGCCCCCCCCCCCCCCCCCCCCCCCTTCCCCCACCCACCCACCATCAATCTTACCATAGGTAACAGAAGCACACTGTGCATTAAAATACATGCATCCAATAGTAGTCAACTTGTCGTTAGAAATTCAGACAGCTTGAGGATTACAAGGGACAAATTGGGGAATGAGCCATGTTCCTTTTCACAGAAAACAATCAATCTATAGGAAATATTGTTTTGAGAAATTGAGGCCATTATCAATGTAAGAACCTGCAAAGTAATGGGGAGAGTCTGGTACTTGGGGGAGGCGGCGAAAATCAAATGGGCAAAAAGTTTTTTTAAAAAACCAAAACTAAAACTTGTGAACTGTGAGTGTTTCATTTAATGGGAAGATTTAAGACTGATATTGAATGGTTGCAAATTTGGCAAGTTGCTCAGTTTCATTCAATACAACTAATGCATTCTGAGGAATTGCAGCACGGAGTGGTACCAGGTAGGGCTGAGAGTCATCAGTAACATCTGTACTCATGACTGTTTTCATTTTCTGCAGTCAGTACAATTTATAAAAATGAATTGATTTAACTGCAAGAAAAGTATGGTCACAGTAAAGAAAAGGACATGTCAATATGTAATGAAATTGCAAATCGAAGCACGTTCGAACAAATCAATCAATTCATCTATCCAAGAAGCTCAGGAACAACCAATGTCAATACTGAAATCTAGAAGCGAGTTGGATAGGGCAAACATTAAGCAAGTTTCTAAGATATTTCAGAGTGAGTCCTGAAAGGAGAACCTGAAACGTACAGGGGTCACTGGACCCACACATGCTGCACCTCTTTGCCTGTAGCCCCTTAAAGCTGCCACCATTCATCCAGTGGCCTCCGCCCATCCTGACCTGCCTCCTGGGGAACAGTCAACTCATGGTCAACAGACCTGATCTTTCAAGATCACTGCAGTGGTTGGTAGATTCAAATGAAGAGTATTTAGAAATTAACACAAGCTTCTTTCCTGCAATCACTCAAAGGTGAGTATATCACACAGCAGTATACACTGTCTACTCTGAAGTGGTGAGAAAGTAAACACGGAAACAAGTTGAAACAACCCACGCAATGTAAATTGGACACTTCTTTTTAAAGAATTTGATTGAGGTTGTCTTTCTTCAATTCTTGAAGAGGAGGAGGTAACGGATGAAAAGATAGCAAGTGAAGATTATTGTCATTATTGGTTACCTCCTTTTATAGATGAAACGGTGTTGGTTTTACGGTTTCCTAGATCATTGAACTGCTGCCTTTGCTCAAATGCCAGTGAAACTAAAACTGGCCTGAGTTTAGACAAAAACTCCACTTGATTCCTGGCTGCATAAGGACCACCTTCAATCAGGTCTCATCCCCCCCCCCGCCCCCTCTGCATCAGCACGACACACTTTTTATTTTTTTGCTCCCTATGCCCAAATTCCACATTGTTTTGTGTGCAGGTCTGTTCGTATTTTTCTCCCCCTTTTTTAATACTTATTTTATCTTATTCTGTACTTATGTGCTTAGTATTTTATTCTAAATCTCTCCTATCAAAGGGATTAACTGCCAGAGTTTTGGATTTGTCAGCTCCACTTACTCATTAGTGCTGTGCACAACCTCACCCCCCACACGTCCCATGAGGAAGATAGTGGCCATCTGGACTGTGTAAGCATGCACAATGGTGTTCTTGTGAATGCCAAGACAAAAGGATTGCTGATCAGCAGTTCTGGAGAGCTGCAGGTGGTTGTCAGTTTCAGTGGAAAGTAACAGGGTACTAAAGAGAGAGCCAATGAGACTTGGGTCACTTGTGGTTGCTTTGATGGTTTTAGAGTTGCATATTGACATCTAGTTTGTGAAATTGCTAAAAAAAACACATTTTTAAAGTGATCTTTTTAACAGTTTCAGTGCTGAAATATGACCTGATACGTTATGTGCACTAAGTGGCCATGTGTTGCCTGTGCTATTCTGGGAAGTAATCAATAGGGACAAATGTTCCACATCACTAAAGCACTGAATTTCTTCACTTCCATCTCTGTCAGGACCTGCTAATGACATTTGCAGGATTTCCCAATTTCCTCCCTGCAGGCACATATCCGAGGTGACTAATTCCCAAAGATGCCACTTCTATGACCACTATGGTCTCAGCCATAGAGTCAAACAGCACAGAAAGAGACCCGTGTGTCAAACACGTCCATGCTGACCAGGTTTCCCAAACGAATCTAGTCTCATTTGCCTGTGTTTGGCCCATGTCCCTCTAAACCTTTCCTGTTCCAAACGTCTTTTAAATGTTCCTACTCTACCTGCATCTATCACTTCCTCATTCCACATATGAACCACCTGCTGTTTTTTTTTTTAAATTGCTCCTCAGGTCTCTTTTAAATCTTTTTCTCCTCTCACCTTAAAATTATGCCCTTTTTTGGTTTTGAACTCCCCCACCCTCGGGGAAAAATCCCGATGCGAATAATTCAGCTGAAAAGATTTTCCAGTTTGCTGCAGTGGCTGGATTCCCATAGGTGTGAAGAGTCATAGAGCTGTACAGCATGGAAACAGACCTTTCAGTTCAACTTGTCCACACCGATCAGTTTTACTAAAGTAATCTAGTCCCATTTGCCAGCATTTGGCCCATATCCCTCTAAACCCTTCCTATTCAAATACCCATCAATGTTGTAAGTGTACCAGTCTCCACCACTTACACCAGAGACACCATTTGCACAGATACAGCCACTGTGGTGGCCTCTAGTAGTCATGGAGTATTTCTCAGTCAAGAGGTTCTGCTGCATTAATCTTAAGTCAGCAGGTTAGCACCAACATCAATGTAGGAAATGTGAGAAGTTGTTATGATTCCTTTCCTCTGTGGCATCACAGATCTACGTACCTCCAAACCAAGTTCGTGGGTGGCTGTATGGAGGCATGGGTTACTTCTAAGGATGTAGTCAATGGCACCTGTGAGGACCCCAAGCAGAGGAACCGTGTGAGCACAAAAGTGATTGATGCAGTTTAGATGCCAAAAGAGAAAATGCTGGAAAATCTCAGCAGGTCTGGCAGCTAGACAAAGGGTCAGTTAGACTTGAAACGTCAGCTCTTTTCTCTCCTTACAAATTCAAAGTGCAGCTGGTGGTGACCACAATTCAATGGGTAAATGCAAAGGGTCAAGTAACACACTCTGATATCTGATTCTGACTCTCCATTGGAAGTGCCCATTGACTCTGACACCTGCTGAGTCTGCAAGGTGGTCTGTTTGCCTACAGTGGTCAGAGTGTCAAACACAGGAAGGTCACCCTCTGTTCAGCACATTGTGTGCTCTCTCTTCTTTTGCAAGGAGTGAAAACAGGTTGTGTGAGAGAAGCCAGATTATTGTGTGCAGTTCTGGAATCCACATTAAGTATTTTGCACTGGAGGGTGCAGGATTTACCAGTATGTGGCCTGAGCTCTCGAGTTTTATAGTTATGGAGCGATTGGATAGACTGGGTTTGTTTTTCTTGGAATAGAGAAGAGTGAAGTGGGGGAGGCAAGATTGAGATTATAAAACTGAGGGACGTAGATTGGGTAGACAGAAAAAAACTGTTCCCCTTTAGTGGGATCAGTGACCTGGGGCATTGAATTTAAGGTGAGGGGCAGGAGGTTTAGAGAGGATGTGAGAGGATGCAGGGATTCAGAAATTTACTTCCTGTAAGGGTGAGAGAGACAGAAACATTTAAGCACTCAGATGTGCAGTTGTGATGCCAAGACACACAAGACTATGGGCCAGGTGTTGGAAAACAAGTTTAGAATAGTTAAGTGGTTGTTTTTGACTGGTTCAAATTCAGTTGGCCAAAGTGTCTTTTTCTGTGCTGTAAACTGGCAAGACTATGACTAAGTGGAAGGAGTGGTGAGGATGGAAGGATAACTTTTTTGTGAATGGTGACTGAGGTGTGGATTTGAGAAGACATTAACACAATGAACATTGGATGCTCAGATAGGGATACAGGGAGATGCCTTAAGAAAGAGGAATGAGTGGAGTCGCAAGGTGTTCAGTTGTGAGGAGAATGTGCAGAAGAATGCTGAGAAAGCCAGTGTGTGCCCATACCTTTTTATCAGTTTATGTATGGTTCGGCATCTGAAAATGGGACACCACCTGGGGGAGGTGATGGCCTAGGTGCTTAATCACTGGGCTGTTAGTCCAGCAATCCAGGTAATGTTCAAGGGACCCAGGTTCAAATCCTACCATGGTAGATGCTGGAATTCGAATTCAATTTAAAAACAAAATTTGGAATTAGGAGTTGATGATTACCATAATGTATTGTTTGATTGTCAGAAAAACCCATCAGATTCACTAATGTTTTTTAGGGAAGAAAATTGCCATCTCTGTCTGATCTGGTCTACATGACATCCAGACCCACAGCAATGTGGTTGACTGTTATCATCTTGCTAGGCAATTAGGGATGTCCAGTAAATGCTGGCCTAGCCAATGACACACCCTCATTCTGTGAGTGAATTTTTTAAAAAATCCCCCACCTTTCCTGCCCTTAGAAGATCATTGAACCTTTTTTGCACTGAATCCGGTTCTTGGACTGTATTCTGCAGTCTAGCACTGTAACTTCTAACCAAGCCTGCTTGTTGTGTGAGGCTAGACTAGTAATCCAGAACCCTAAACTAATGTCCTGGGGGCATAGTTCAAATTCCACACGGCAGCTTGCAACATCAGTTTTAAAAAGAACTCGAATAAAAAGCTACCCTAAAGACAGCAACACATTTCTGACACTGGTTGCAAAAAAAATCTTGTTCACCAGTGTCATTTTTGGCAGAATGGAAAACGGTCATCTTTATCTGGTCTGGACTACATGTGATATCAGACCCACAGCAATGTGGTTGACCTTTGGGCAAATAGGGATGAGTAATAAGTACTGGTTTTACCAGCGATACCCACATTCCAGTCAATTATTTATGTAAAAGGCCTCCAGAGTGTGATCTCATTCCCATGCTTTTTTTCCCCTGAAGCCTACATGATGTCTTCATCCTGCAAAGTGCTGACTCCTGCCAGGGCTTCCTCTTGAGGTGAAATTGTCCCTTTGATGGATGCACCTCTCCATCACTCCAGCTCCTTGTGATTGGCTGGGAATCCTGCAGTTGAGATATATTGAGTCAACTAGTCAACACAAACCTACAATTAGATCTGCTGCAGCCATGGTCTCTGTGACTGGTTTCTTCAAATTCTACCCGGTGTGACTTTGTAGTTTCTAAGTCCTTTAAGTTAAGCACAGATAAGTGTGGAATGAGGGTTTTTTTTTGTTGTTCCTCAGATGAAATACTCAATGATTGGTGTTGACCCATTTAACCACCTGAGGGAAGTTTTTTAATGAATGAATGTTCCACATGTCCGTGCAGATACGATATAGGCTGAATAGCTTCTTTCTGTACCTTAACAAATCTGTAATCTCCAAAAGCAATGGTTGATGTCTCCAATTCCCCCTCCTCAGGCTCCTTTAATCGCATCCTGCTCAATTCCACTACGTTTTAAACAAAACAATTATCTGAATGTCTCAATTCCTGCTTTAAGCCCTACCCTCGTCCTCTTTAGGCACCCCCACGCCAATTCTGCTCTGTCTTCAAAGACAGGAGGGGGACACAAATTATATCCCTGAAATTCATTGCCAGTGAGGAAGGCACTGTCCCACAATAAAAATGTCAGGGATTGAACACACGGCATATCAAAAGCATCTGGTTATCTGGGAGGTTATTGGTAAACTACAGTTTAATCACAAGCTTAGAAATATGGTTATGTGTGCATGCAGGTAGCTTTCAGGATATGGACTGTACCTCACCACTACACTGCATTGTAGAAATATGTTACAGGATGTTTTATTAAACGGTATGCTTTTGAGTGAAAACCTGCATTTATATAGCTCCTTTCATGAGCTCACAATGTCCCAGTGCTCTTGTAGTATAATCACTGTTATACTGTAGGAAACTATATATGCTATGAAGAAATGTACTTTTACTGTGTGGTTTTCTAAAACAAAAAGTTATACTGACTCTGTTCTCTTCTGATGGATGAAACCAGCACAAGTTTCACAACAAAAATTGCAACAGGAGCTTGTTTGTCAACCATGCACACCATCTCATTAGTTGGTGTGTGGGTTGTGTAGATGTCATATTGGTACACTTGGTCGGCTTTTTATTAAAGTCTAAAATAGACCTTTTTTAAAATTTCAATTTTGTATTTCACACTCAAACAGGACTTTTATGAATGAGTCAGAAAACTTTTGATCCTTCTGCCCACCTGAGCGATTTGTCTGTCACCAGGATGACAGCTGAATTATTAGGGCACCCTTTTCCTCAGTAGATGACTGAAGTGCAGTTAAATGAACACTGAACATCTTTCTGAAAAGCTGCTGGCTAAGCCTTACTGTTTTTAAGCTAGATCCTAACGTGTGCATGTGAGAAAGATCTACTATAGTTTGCTGCATATATGATTGGTTAGGCCGCTATTGGAATACTGCATGCAAAACTGATCTCCTTGCTAGATGAAGGAAGTTGTGAAACTTGAAAGGGTTCAGAAAAGATTTACAATGGTTGGAGGGTTTGAGTTATAGGGAGAGGGTGAATTGGCGGGGACTATTTTCCCTAGAGTGTTGGAGGCTGAGGGGTGACCTTATAGAGGTTTATAAAATCATAAGGAGCATGGATAGGGTAAAAAGACAAGGTCTTTTCCCTGGGGTGGGGGAGTCCAGAACTAGAGGGCACAGGTTTAAGGTGAGAGGGGAAAGATTTAAAAGGGTCCTAAGAGGCAACTTTTTCACGCAGAGGGTGGTGCATGTATGGAATGAGCTGCCAGAGGAAATGGTGGAGGCTGGTACAATTGCAACTTATAAAAGCCATCAGGATGAGTACATGAATAGGAAGGGTTTAGAAGGATATGACAAATGGGACTATGTTTAGATTAGATTAGATTCTCTTCAGTGTGGAAACAGGCCTTTCGGCCCAACCAGCCCACACTGACCCTCCGAAGAGTAACCCACCCACACTCATTTCCCTCTGACTAATGCACCTAGCACTATGGGCAATTTAGCATGGCCAATTCACCTGAATTGCACATCTTTGGACTGTGGGAGGAAACCAGAGCATCCGGAGGAAACCCACGCAAACACGGAAGAATGTGCAAACTCCACACACAGACGCCCAAGGCTGGAATCGAACCCAGGACCCTGTTGCTGTGAGGCAGCAGTGCTAACCACTGAGCCACCGGGTCACCCCATTTATTTAGGATATCTGATTGGCATGGACGAGTTGGACCAAAGGGTCTGTTTCTGTGCTGTAATATCTCTGACTCTATAATGAGGTATAAGACCAACCCATTTGCTTTTCAGCAAATAAATCAAAGAGAGATCCTGCCACTTTCACTTGTTCTGAGTTTTGATCCAATAAAACCTAAGATTTCTATGGATGACCACATCTCTTTCCATTACTTTGTTCATCCAGTAACATGTGAAGTTCCACCATTAGCATGAACTTCATGAGATATATATCTTTTGCCTTGTTAATTCACTCCATAAAGTAAATCTTCAGGTTCAATCAAAGTATTACAAAGCACAGAAGATGGCCTTTTGGCCCATCAGGCTTGTTCTGTTTTTTTTTGAAAGGGCTTTGCAGTTTGTTACACTCTTACCAGTCTATTTTACCATATTGAATATAGTTGAAATGTCTTGTTGTGTCTGTTTAGGTCACCCTTTTTTTTTTACAGCTCATACAGATTTTTAAAATGCTCTTATTTCCCTACTTTGAAATTATTGTAAAATCTGCATCTTAAAGCTATTGACTGTTCCTGCTGCCATTTGAAACTGTTTTTGCCCAGCTATTTCATTAACCCTTGAATGGTTGCATCTGACTGTAGTGTCTGGATCGTGTTTAATAGCTGATAAAAATACAGTGAACCTGAGATTTGAGAAATTTTCACAAAGAAGATAGCACTGTTCAAGAGTAATTTCTACACGTAGTCATTCAGTAGTATTGAACTTGGGAATTGTCGGGGAAAAGTGACATTTTGTCAAAGCTGTTCATCTTGCACTCGTTGATTGTCAAGCCGATGCTGATTAGTTTAGATGTTGCCATGCAGCAACTAATGATTGACAGTTAACAGCCATACCTCATTAAATTTTAAATGAGGTGTGTTATCTCTGGTCTGGGCATTACCTTAAGAAATGAACCAATGAATGGCTGCCGTCAATTTTGATGAGTCGAAACATGCACAGTGTGTGCATGTTCTTTTTATCTGCAAAGAACAGGACCCAGTGTACAAATATAAATGCAGCATCCACTACACACAAGTGCACAGCTTTGCAAGTCTGGCAATTCTAAATTAGTTTTCAGAGTAATTCCTCAAACACCCGGGATTACCCAACAAGTGGTGTCAAATTGAAGAATCGCATCTAATTTTGGATACATGAGAGTTTTGCGAGTGCAGGTTGTTTGGTTTATTTGGTGCAGTCAAAGGGATAGGCTGTTGGTTATGATTTGTCAGTCTGTGATATATATGGCATCACATACATGGCATCACACTGCTACTGAAAATCATATACCACAGTATTCGTTTGTGTGATCGGTAGATGTCTTTTTGACTTGCTAATAACACCTTGTTAATGATGAACATCACTTGTGTTGCTGCTGCATAGTCACAGCATGTGTTGCTCAAGCTTACGAGATGCCTGACCTAATCTGAGGTAGACTGGACGTTTTTTTTGTGACCCAGGATGACCACCTTGGGGCACTTCATGAGTTTGCCAATTTCTGGTTCATTAGTCAGGGTGTTGCTCTGAGGATTTACATTAACATTTAACTGCTAGTTTTTGCCTTTGTTTTAGTCATCATTTAACTGGTGTTTTCTACAAAACAACATCTCTACCAATCAAAGTCCACTTGCCAACCAAAAGAACACCACTTGCTTCTAATATAGTACAAATGTTGATTTGTCCCTTTTGGTAATTTTGCAAATTCTCCTCTTAAATGTAAGATTAAAAGCTTCAACAAAATATCTTTGCCCTTTTCTCAGCAATACACAAATTCTGTACTTTTAAGCAGCTATGTCGTAGATGGCACATAAATGAGTTGACGGACATTTGATAATGTGTCAATTGAATGGGACTATTTAAATTGATCTACTACGTTTTATGCATAGAAATTGCTTATTTAAACTAAAGCTGAAGAAAACCATTGATTTTTCCAGCTGTGGACTTCACTTAAGCTTGTGCTGCAGTTGTCCTTTTCCCATTCACTCTGACAGCAAAGGTCTCTAAAAGTGTTTCTACAAAATGGCTTGCAAATTGTAATGTGAATTTGGAGTTGCACAGGGCAGCTAATTACAGTGGAACACAAGAAAACCATTCAATGCCTCCAGCTAATTTCTGCTTTTCAGTACAGTTATGGATGACCTGCACCTTAAACTCTATTGACCTGCCTTTGATCCATATCCCTTGAATACTTTATGTAATAATGAGCATATCTGTCAATCTCAGTCTTGAAAATTTCAGTTGATCCTGCAGGCATACTCTCTTAGGGAGCGAGTTACTGATTTCCACAACTATTTATGTGAAAACATCTTTGTATTCCCAAATGGCCCAGTTGCAATTTTAAGATTTGGGTCAGGATTCCCCTACCAGAGGTGATAGCTTTTCTTTTGTTCATATCCTGAAGGTTCATAGAACAACATCCTTAACACCAAAGGAATATGAGTCATGCTTATGCAACTTGAACTCTTCTGTTTTTATTCAGTGTAATCAAACCTCCCCCACCCACCTAAAGGACAAAGTATATCAGGGTTCTGTACCCAGAATTGTATTGAATGTTATAAAGAGAAAGAAGTTAATGAAACTGTCAGTCAAAAGTTTACTTACCTAGATAATTGGGAGGAAGAGGCAGATTTAATTGTGTTAAAGAGATTAATGTGTCAAATTGAAATTATGAGAAATACATAGAATACTTGACATCATACAGTGAAATGACAAGGTTCTGAAATGGTTTGCTCGAAGCCTTCAAATGACTGATGTGGGGTCTGCATTGCTGTGTACCGCTGAAATATCATTTCCTCACCTTTTTTAATCCCAGTCCCTTTTGAGGTTCAGACCAAGATTCCACTGGCCCCTTTTTATCTGTCCATTAACTTTCATCATTTGCACCTGAACACATGTCCCTTTGCCCCTCTAAAAGGGTTTGCCATTTCTGAAAGAAAATCTGAATTGTTGTCTTAGATCTGAAAAAAATGACCTCACATTGGCCCATTACATTTTTGAAATGTTTCAATTAAAATATAACTTACAATCTAATGCCACTTCTTACTTAATGATGTATTATTCCCCCCTCTATCATTTTGCTTCCCTCTTGCTCTTTGCTACTCTTGTAAAACAGTGACGATTTGTAGTGTACCCTTTGGCCTATGTTATTCCTCATGTGGGGGACTTCAAACTAATTCTACACAGACTGAAGATCAAACCTAGTGCCTTTGTGCTCCGCATAGCTCAATTATTTACTGTCTTAACCAGCTGAACCATGAAAGGCGACCACATGGATTGCTTTTTGATTCAAATATATTTTGCATTATACCAAGAACTGAGACCTACTTTATAGACTTAATTAAGTGTACAGCTGCACACTCAACATCGTGTACTGAGAAGCAGGTATTTTAACATTATTTACTGACAAGAGATGGGTAGGGAGTTATTGATACTGGCTATGGATCAGGATCCTGGCATCCACCCATACCCTACAGGGTTGCACTGGGGGAAAAATTGAAGATGAAATGTTTCTGTTTTTAATTCCTCCCATCCCGGTCTGTCACGCGAGAAGTCAAGGTAACTAAAAAGCCAATTACAATCTAGTTTGACTATCATTTCTAGATTTTAACAGTCGGGCTACCTGTTTCCCAACTGGTTACCAGCTTGTGAAGGTCACCTGAAGTGTCAGAGGGGCTTCCTCCATGAAACTGAGTAGCCAGGGAGGCTTTGGTCAGTCAGCTCAAAGGGGTCCAGACTGGGCCAAAGTATGTCTGTTCAAAATATGTCTTCTTGAAGAGAGTGCACTGACTGTATTGACAGGTGCTTGCCAACCTCTTAGCAACACTTCACCCAGTTAGCCCTTCACCAATCCTTCAACTGTGCTTCCCTGCTACCAACCTTCACTATGATGTGGAGGTGCTGATGTTGGACTGGGGTGGACAAAGTTTAAAAATCACACAACACTAAGTTATATTTGGAATTACCAGTTAGTTACCTGATGAAGGAGCAGTGCTCTGAAAGCAAGTACTTCCAAATAAACCTGTTGGACTATAACCTGGTGTTGTGAATTTTTTAACTTTCACAATGGCATGGGCACAGCGCATACAGCAGTGGTGGAGGTGCCAACTGGAAGGAAGAAGGACACCCAACAGAGGGTCAGCAGGTGGGCAATCTGCTCTCCCAACACCTTTTTGAGACATATAAATGGAGAGGAAGGAAGGGCAGTATTTATGGAGGGTGACTGTGAGACAGAGGTCTGAGAGGGCAGTTGGTTTAGGGTTGAATGTGAGTGCTGGCTCTTCCAATAGGGATGTCAAGAGTCTGAAGTAGATGAGCTGGGAATGATTTTAATATATTTTAGAGACTTATTTCATCGTCAGGCTAAGTTGACTGAATGGACATATTGCAGATTAACTGTTACATTTGAGGTTTTTTGCAGTTCATTTAAGAACATGTTCTCATGGCTATTAGGAAGATTGGGAAATAAATGAAGGTTTTGGGCTCAACCAGAACTGCGAGGAGTTAATTTGTAAGAAGATGTGGAAACAAAGACTCTTTTAATGTATTTTTGATGCTGTGAAGTGATGCAGATTACTATTGAATGTAATCCTGGAGTTAGTCTTGGTTGAGAGATCCCTGGCAGCAAATGGGCCATTGGTGATATTGGTTAAAGGTGGGGGTCTTTTGTCTTCTCCACAGCAACAGATTGCGAGAATCCTGGATCCGTTCACTTTGAAAATTGTTAATGATAAGAAAATGTTAATGACAGCAATGCCTTGGGAAGAAATAGAATGGTAACCGTGAGACACGTTAGGGCAGCCAAACTGCAATCGTTTTCACTGTGAATTAATTTACTGATTTTTGGCTGCAGAGGTTCTCTATCTAGAAATAAACAATAATTTGATCTGCCTAATAATCATTGACTGCATTTGTGGGCTTTTTGTTTACTGCATCATTGAAGAGGCTGCTGAGTCTTTTATGTTGCCTGTTCTAGGTCGTGTTAGGATTGTGATGCAAGGAAGAATATTGTTAAAAATCACACAATACCAGGTTATAGTCCAATAGGTTTATTCGGAAGCACTAGCTTTCGGAGCGCTGCTCCTTCATCAAGGATGAATATGATAGAAAATTTCTGCTTCTAGCGTGACTTTGCTTTCCTGAGTATTCTGGTCAGGCTTCAAGCTCCCTTTCTGTTGCACTGTGTTTAAAATTGGCCTAACTCACTGACTGTAAATGGCATGAATACTTCCTGCTACTCTGCTGAGATATTATGCTACGGCTCACCTGTAAATACTCATTTTGAGATGCACTAAGACTGTGAAAGGACGCCAGCCATATAATCACTGCCGCATATGTTTGGAGTTCAGAAACACGTGATTATATTGTAAACACACACGTTGACTTATCAGAATGGTGTTGGGATCCAAAATGAATTTGGATACCTGTTTCAGAAATAACCTAACCATTCTGATATAGGACAAGACATGACTTGCATAGCACACAGTATAAGTTTTTGCAGTATCCTACCAGTACATCGAATGTGTCTCTTATGGTCTTTTACCAACAATTGTCAGCAGTGATACCAGCACTAAATAATTTTCAGTTTCTAAGCTGAATCATAGCTTTACTTTCACTGTGGCAACCCCTACCCCAACTGACCCTGCTTCACTTCAGATTTTCACTTCCAGTAACTCGCTAGTCTAAGCAGAATGACTGAGCTGGCAAAGCTTGCTTAAACTCCAAAGTGGGTTTCTGTTCTGTGGTGTACTGGTAATCATAGTTACTGTTGTCCTTGGAAACCTTTTTTAACAAGTTGGTTTAGAAGTGAGACACAATATCTGGTGCAGCTCCATGCTCGTCCATTTAATATGGTTCCTAAGATAATCAGCACATCATGGCTTTGATTTTGTTCCAAATTTTAAACTTAAAAAATAAGCTGGATACCAACCCTAATGCTCTCCCACTGACAGTTATATGACACTTTACCCCAGGATATTGGTGAAATAATTCAGATCGTGCAGCTCTTGTTGATTTTATTGAGTTCATCCTGTGACAATTTAATCCACTTTAGGCTATGGGAGAGCCAAGTCGACTGCGCTGAGTTAGCTGATCTCTTGGATCAGCTCTTTCGAAGAGCTGGCACAGGAAAGATGGGTTAGATGGCCTCATTCTGCAATCTACAATTTTATGATCTCTGGTATATTGGTAGGGTGCTATGTTTGACATCTCTGGTTAAGAGAATGCAAAACTAGCCAGGATATTTAGGCTTCTTTACTGCCTTATACTTCTGACTCTGTGAGACACAAAGGGAATTATGAATGAGTGGAAGATGGATCTCTTCTCCACGATTCAGTCTGTTTGATTTGACTTCTGATGCTCACTGCAGCTCAAGGGAATAATGAATATTTGGTTTAAGGTATTAGAAGGAAGCATGTGACTCTGGAAATGAATTACAACAGGAATTATACTTCCTCACAATGAGCAGAGGACATTGTCACTAGAAATAAATGATTCACATGTCCAAGTTTATTTGGACAAGTCTATATGTTCTATTAAGTAGTAAGTGTTTACTTCTAACTGCAGGTCTTCTTTGTTTTGCTGTATTTCCTAGAAGGAGGGAAAACTAAACAAAACTTACGTTGGACTTATTTTGTGCAACTGGACTGCAGCCCAGAATAACATGACCACTAACCCAAATAACTTGCCATTTCCATACCTCCGTACTTAGTCCCTGCCCGGGCCATATGCTTTCTTACCATTAGCTTGGCCAAACTGAAGTTTTGAAATTAAGCAAAAAGATAGAGTATTTATAAAAGGCATTTTACTACCTCAGTATATGCCAAAGAGCTTGTTTTTTCTTGAATGGTTTGTGAAGTGTTGTAGCAATGTGACAGTCAATTTGCATGCAGCAGGTTCCCACATACAGCAATGAGATAATAACCAGATTGGTTGAGGGATAAATATTGGGGAGGACATTAGGGAAAACTCCTGCTATACTTTGAACAATGCCAGGGATTGTTTATGTCCACTGGCAAGGCCTGACAAATTCTTTGTTTGACATCACTGTCAAGAGATATTATCTCAAGCAGAGCAGCACTCACTCACCTAAATTGTCAGTTGAGATTTTATACCCAAGATACTTGAAAGTTTGAGTGGTGATCCATTTGTACTCTGTTTTCCAAAAAGTAATGCCTGTCTGATAAATACTTATAAAGTTTCTCCTTGAATTTGGTTGCCTTATCTGGCTTCTTGAGAAGTTTGACTTGCACCTTTTTTTGCCAATTGGAATTTTTCACATTAATGGAGCAGTTTGACTGTTCAATTTGGCTTTTCATTGACATTCTGTAATATCAATGATTGTTGCTGATTGGTTATGTTTGCAGCATCAAATTTATTGGCTATTTAGTGACTTGTTAGTAACAGAATAAGTCGGGTCTTCTTGCTGCGTGTTGCTCTAACTCGCTTCTGGGCGGGACAGATAGGCAAATTTAAGTTTGCAACCAAGCCAGGCTAATTGCTAACCACTTTAGAGGCAGGGGAAAGAGCTGAGAAAGTAGTTTTGTCCTGGTAGGTATGGAACTAGGCCATTCAGCCCCTCGAGACTGCTCTGCCCTTCATTAAGATCATGGCTGATCTAATCGTAACTTCAAGTCCCTACCTCTGAGAACCTTTGATGTTCTTACTAAACGAGAATCTATCAACCTCTCTTTAAAAAAAATTCATGGGCTCTGCTTCTGCTACTTTTTTTTTAAAAAGAGAATTCGAAAGACACTCAGGGAAAAAGATTTCTCTGTTTGTAAGTGGACAGCTCATTAATTTTAAGCCGTAACCTCAAGTTCTAGTTTGCCCATAAGAGAAAACGTCTTCACACCCACCTTGTCAAGGCCACTCAGGATTTGGTATCTTTCAATGTGCAATCGCCAACAAACAATGTTCAGTACCCTGAATGTCTCATGTATTAAAGCAGCCTAAATACAGCAAGGTGTGCACAATCAGGTTTGGGCTGACAAGTGGCAGTAATGTTTGTACTACACAGGTGTCAGGCAGTGACCATCTCTGACGAGAGGGAGTCTAACCATCGTCCCTTTACTCTGTGGAGCTACTATTGCTGAATCCCCTGATATCAACACCGTTGGGGTTGCCATGGACCAGAAACAGAACTCAGCTAACCATAAATACAGTGGCTGCAAGAGTGGGTCAGAGGCTAGGAATCCTGCAGTGAGTAACTCGCTTCCTAATTTTCCAGAGTGTGTTCACCATCTACAAGCTGCAAGTAGGGAGTGTGATGGAGCACTCCCCATTTGCAGCTGCAACAACACTCAAGAAACTTATCGCCATCCAGGATAAAGCAGCCTGTTTGATTGGCATCATATTCAAAGACATCCACTCCCTCCACTACTGACACCTAGTGATAGCGGTGTGTCCCACCTACAAGCTGCTCTGAAAAAAAACCATCCAGGCCCCTTTTTACTGACCAAATCCATGACCATTTCTATTCAGAAGGATAAGGACAACAGGTATGTGAGAACAACACAATCTGCAAGCCCCCCCTCCAAAGCACTCCTCATCCTGACTTGGAAATATATCACCATTTTCTTCAGTGGTGCTGAGCCAAAATCCTGGAACTCCCTCCCTATTGACATTGTCGGTATAGACTGCAATGGTTTAATAAGGCAGCTCACTATCACCTTGAGGGCAGCTAGGGATGAACAATAAATGCTGGCCTAGCTAGTGACACCCACATACTGTACTGGAAATTAATAAAAAGTCTAGTTGCCTCTTACTCTTTTTGTAAACTCCAGCAGATACAAACCTAACCTGTCCAACCTTTCCTCATACGCTAATTCATTAATTTCAGGTATTAATCTAGTAAACCTTCTCTGAACTGCCTACAATGTATTTGTATCCTTCATTAGTTAATGTGATCAATACTGTGCACAATGACTCCAGAACCAGTCTGTGTGTGGTGTAATGGAAGCATAAACTCCCTAATTTTATATTCCATCTCCTCAATAAATTATAAAATTCAATTAGCTTTCCTAATTACTTTGTGTACCTGCATTCAAATCATGTAACTTCTAACGTTCCCTGTGACATATCTTAGGCTAACTCGCCTGTAGTTTCCTGCTTTCTGTCTCCCTTTCTGAATAAAGGAGTTACTTTCATAATCTTGCAACCTAATGGGTCCATCCCTGACTTGCGTGTTGGACGGTTAAAACCAGTTCAGGAATTATTTCACTTTTTTAAGATCACAGGATGCAACTATCAAGACCCAGGCACTTGTCAGCCCAAAGCCCCTAAAAGTTTAATTGGTACAATATTTCTGGTGATTGTGATCTTCCTGAGTTCCTTCGCCCATTCTATTGTATCGCTGATTCTTATAAATTACTTGAATCATCTATAGTGAAGACTGACACAAAATATCTGTTCAGTTCACCTTCCATTCGCTTATTTTCTGTTATTAATTCTGCAGGCTCCATTACAATAGGGCCATCGCTTCCTGATGAAAGGCTTATTCCCGAAATGTTGATTCTTGTGCTCCTCGGATGCTGCCTGACCTGCTGTGCTTTTCCAGCACCACACTGTCGACTCTGATCTCCAGCATCTGTCGTCCTCAGTTTCACCCATCAATCATTTTGGCTTATTTAAAAAAAATTATAGAAACTCTGATTATCTGTTGTTATATGTCTGACTAGCTTTCTCTTAAGTTTTGATTCTTCCCTTCTTATTATTTTTGATATTTGTTTTTAATTCAATCCAGTCTTCTGAAGTCACTTTTTTTGCGCAATTACATAATTTTAAAGTTGTTTTTAGTACTTTGTATAAAGTTGAAATTCACCATGAATTCCCTTGGAATTCTTCTTTCTCAACGGAATGTATGTTCTTAAATATTCCCATAAATATCTGCCACTGCATTTCTATTGACCTTTCATTTCACCTAACTTGTCAACTCACTTGAGCCAGTTCTGCTTTCATTCCCTCTTAATTAAAATTTAAAAACGAAGTCTCAGGCCCAGTCCACTTTCGCTCAGACTGAATGTAAAATTCAACCTGTGATGGTCACTGCTGCCCTGGGGCATGTTCACATTGAGCTTGTTAATGAATCCTAGCTCATTGCACAATACTTGGCATTCAGGAGAAAGTTTACTTGTAATGAAAACTAAATACATATTAGCAGTTGATGCATTAAAATGATGTTATCCAGCCAACGTCTGCTTTCTGGGACAGTTGTAAAGAATTTGAAATGCCAGTTAATTTCCTATTTAAAAATGATGCTTCTGATTTTCCCTTTGCTTTTGACGGATGGGGGTAAGTGATAGGTAGCAACTAACATGCTGTTCCCACTATGACAAACTCCAATGGACTGCCTGCAATTTGTCATCAATTAAGAGCTTACAGTCAAAACAATGGCAGCCAATAAGAGGCTGAGAGGCTCCAGGTCCTAAAGCCTGAGCACCAGTGAGGCTTACGCCTGAAGGGTCAAGCAGCAAAAATGTTTGTCTTTGTCTCACAGTGGGGGTTATTATGGGATTGGAAGCAAGGTCTAGGGCTCCATACCTCCAATTGCCCTGAAATTGAGGACATCCCCCCGCCACTCCCAAAGTCTAAACTCAGCAGGCTTGTTATTATGGTTTCCCAGGAAAAGCAGACACCTGTTATTTTCTTTTTGGGAAGGTGGATGTTGAGGCACTTTTGCCATTAATGGACCCGTGAAAGGTCATTAAATTGCTGTCAGATTGAGAGTCGCTCCTGCACCTTCTTACCGAGCACCTATTTGCTGAAGTAGTGAAGGATGGGTGAGGGCCAACACTCCCATTTTCTTTACCCTTCTTGCCACTTCTCTCACCATCTCCAAGGAGAATAAAGTCATGCTTGGAGCACCCGAGGACACGGTCGCAAAGTGAAGGGTTGACCCTTTAGAACTGAGATGAGGAGAAATGTCTTTATCCAGAGGGTGGTGAATCTCTGGAACCAATGTCACAGAAGGCTGTTGAAACCATTGAATGGTCTTTTAAGACACTGATAGGTCCTTGATTGGTAAGGTGATCAAAGATTATGGAGAGAAGGTGGGACAGTATGGTCGAGAATCCTATCAGAGCAGATTCAGTGGGCTGAGTGAGCTAATTTTCTGCTCCAATATCTTATGCCTTGCATTGAATTTTAAAACCACTTTTAACAATGAAGAACCCTAGTGCAGAGTTTTACAAACCTCTACAAGGTCACCTGACTCAGGGTTATTCTCATGACCTAAAATACTGAAGTTCTCAGCACATACCACTGCTATTGATTTTATTGTGGCATTATTTAGAATTTCATATTTAAGAATTTTGAAAAGTTCAACTGGACCTTCTCATTGTAAAACTTTCATTTAAATTGCCAAACATTAAGAAACTCAGGATATTATTAAATTGGAGAGGGTGCAGAAAAGATTTATAAGGGTGTTACCAGGAGTGGAGGGTTTGAGTTTTAAGGAGAGGCAGGATAAGCTGGGACCTTTTTCACTCGAGCATCAGAGGCTGAAGAGTGACCTTACAGAGGTTTATAAAATCATGAAAGCTGTGGATGAGGTGAATAGCTAAGGTCGTTTCCCCAGGTTGACGAGTTCATAGCTATGGGGCATAAATCTAAGATGAGAGGAGAAAGATTTTTAGAAGGGACAACGTTTTTACACAGCAGGTGGTTCATATGTGGAATGAACTTCCAGAGGAAGTGATATATGCAGGTAGAGTTAGAACATTTAAAAGACATTTGGACAGGTATATGTATAGGAAAGGTTTAGAAAGACATGGGCTAAAAGCAGGCAAATGGGACCAGTTTTTAGTTTGTGGAAACTTGGTTGGCATGGACGAGTTGGTTTCCATGTAGTATGACTCTATGACTTCACAAAGTGTTTCTGAAGTGTATTGTTACATCACGGGTTAAACCCTCCTTCTTAATTTAAACCAGCAACACAGAAAAAGTTTATACGGTGCAGTAATCTGTGAACATTTGAGAGGCCAAGAACTATTAAGTAAAAATTAACAACTTTATTTCTTATAATTTATAACCGAGAATAATTACCGTAAAACTCCTTCCTCAAACCTATCTTTTACTTTCCCTTCTATAATAATAGTCCGATAAAACCCCTGATTAAGATTGATCAAAATTCAAATTTCAAAACCAGCCAGCTGTCGAATCTTCTCTTGATATCTTCCTCTGTCTTCTTTTCTTCTTAGGGCTTTTTGTTTCACAGGTCACTGATCGATAAAGGTACCATTTAAGAGAGCTATTTTTTGGCAGTCTGTACATGCTGGTGGCGTGGCAGTCCTCCTCCAAAGCATTGGATTGTTTCATTACTTTTTAAATTTTGTCAATATAGTAAATTCAAATTTGATTGGAGGGTGGTATTTTGGGATATAATTTAAACCGATTGGCTGAATTTGAATTTATTTTATCATCTCCAGGCAACCAGCTACACTAGCTGCTGGACCAAAAGGTTACATTGTATCTTGTTCAGAACACTTGGTGCTGTATCAGGTAGTTCTGCTAGCTTTAACTCTCTTAAAGGTATAGTACCCCTTACACCTTCATAAGTGTTACATTTATAATGTAGCAAATCCAGCAGTAAATTTGCACACCCACAAACCCCCACAGACTGCAATGAATAATGCAAACTGATTACATGCAAAATTGCTGCAAATAGTAAACTTCAACGTTGCAAAGAACCAGTTGATCCAAGTAATTTTTAAAGGAAGCCAAGTATTCTAAGTAAAGCAAAGTAAGACAATATTTTTATGGTGCCTTTTTTGTTTTCACAAACCTGAGATTTGCTGGCTAATTTTAACTTGTTTCTTTTGCAGGATGGACAGCAAGCTGAGCCACACCAAGGTAGGCATATTTATATTGAACAATACAGCACAGAACAGGCCCTTCAAGTTGCGCTGACCTGTGAACTATTCTCAGCTCGTGCCCCTACACTATCCCAAAATCATCCATGTGCTTATGTTCCATAACTTGCCCCAGCAGAGATTGCATTCAACCATTAACAATTATTATAATCCATTCAAAGCTTTTAAATTGCACAGTGATTAGGTGATTAACCTAACATCTTGATGTACAATGAAATAAAAGTAAAAACCAATTAAATGGAATCGAGAGATGTTCTCCGTGTCAGGTATTTTTAGCATTTTTTTAAAAAACATTTTAAGTTTTTCATTACCAAAATTCATGGACGTGTGACTGGGATGCCCAGCCTGTGTACTTATGCCCTGGTTATGGCAGAAAAAATGGTGAAACCCCAAAAGATGCATGGACTTCCCTCCTGGCCATGGAGTGAATTACATTTAGATAGTTTGAGGCTTTTAACAATAATTGAAACAACTGAGGTATTGTTAAATATTGTACGAGTGGGAAAGGATACCATGATGTTGATGAAAAGATAAATTGGAAAGCACTGTTTATTGAAAGCGGGCTAATTTCAATTTGATTATCTGTGGATGACCACATGCTGTTAGATTCTACATTGGGTGACTTTGTGGGTAAAGGTTCAATGGCCTTTTCTCAACTTGCAACAACTTATGTTATCTCAGGATTCTCCAGATTTTTTTTAATGTTTTCATCCTCTCTAGGGAAAGGAAATAATTGCCTGATTTATTTCTACCCATTTTTGCAAGAGCTGATCATGCACACATAACCCAATGTGCTCTGAATTAACATTGAAAAGAAAATAATTTTTCCTTCTTAAGATGACACTGGAAGCTTTGACTTGATTTCTTTTGTCGCATGTACCTAGGCACAGTGACATTTGCGTGCTGTATAGGCAGATCATACAATACAAAGTGTATTAGGGTGGTAGAACAGAGCCAAGGATGCAATGTTACGGCTGCGGTGAAGGCGCACAGAGCGCGAAATCAACATTAAATTTAAAATTTGAGAGGTCCATTCAGAAATCTAGTAACAGTGGGGAAGAAGCTGTTCTTGAATCTATTTGTATATGCATACAAACCTCTCGATGGAAGAGGGTGTGAGGGGGCTTTGATTATGCTGCACTGAGGTGAGGTGGATAGGAAATGTTAGGGGAGATGAATGTGCAAAAGACTCTAGGTTGTTAAATGACTCTTGAGATTGATTTGGTGGTTTTACTTCTGATCCTTGTGTACAGCCCACTTACTGCTATTGACACCCACGCAGATACTGGGAGAATGTGCAAACTCCACACAGTCACCTGAGGCTGGAATCGAACCTGGGACCCTGTGGCTAACCACTGAGCCACCTTTATTTTAGCATTTTTATTTTTAAAAGAAAGGATATTTGCTCAGTATAGAACAGGTTGTAAAAACTTTGCTATCAAATCCAAACAAAGGAGTATTTCCATTTTCTGAATATTCCAAAGTGCTTGACAGCTAGTGAAGTAAAATGAAGTGTGGCTGGAATCATTCTTGTAAATTGCTTCTGTAGTCACCATGCATGCGTACACACTCACTTGCACACTCACACGTGCACACACACACTGACACGCATATACACACATACACACACACACACACACATATACACGCACAAACACACATATACACACACACACACACAAACAAACACACATATACACACACACACACACTCTCACATACACAATGAACGGATCATTTTATTTATTCTCAATCTGTCGAGGGGAGCTCACTGTTGCTATTCTTCAAAATAGTGGTGTAGGATCTTTTCACACTCACTTGTGTGTGAAGGTATTAATGGTTCAACAACTCATCTAAAAGATGGTGTCTCTAACTGTGCGGCACACCCTCTCTGTCTTGAGCACATTGGCCTAGAATGTGTATTTAGGCTTCTGAAGGTGGGATTGGAAACAATATCTGATTGGGAGGAGAGATACAAACTGGGAGTGGCAGAGAACAATGAAATGTGTACCACATTCAGGCAAAATCTGAATGATAAGGTGCCAGTGGAAAGTGATTCAAAGTTCTACAAGATATCAATTATTTATGAAACCAGTGAAAATATCTGTGAATGCCACCAGTATAATGAGTAACTCTCTCACCTCTGGTCTGTTCTGAGTCAGTGGATTTCAGATGATGCCACGATTGGTTTGAACACTGCCGAGGTTGCAAAGGCAGTGCTGCTCTGCTCGATATTTACTGTAGGTTAACACTGTTGAGAAATAGAGATCCTAACTATTACTGAACAAAGGACACGTTTTGTGGAAGATCTTTTATCTTGCACTCATCAGTCCATACAAGGCACCTATTGTTCTGTCTGTCCTTTTAAACCTACCGAGGCCAATTATTGCCTTTTTAGTGTCCACAGTCTGCCTCCACAGCTGGTGGACACTGTGCAGTGAAAGGACAAGCTAATTTAGGAAGGTTACTTTTCACTTAGGTTGGGAAGGAAGTGTACTTTTAGAGTATGCCTCCCAATCCCATGCCCAATTCCCTTCATTCCCAAAACTCTCAGGACTTGCTGCCTTTCTTAACTGACTGCGTTTCAGATTGGTGACCTTTTATCTGATCGTTGAACCAGCTCAGGGATTATTGCAGCATTTCTGCTCCAATGTTAAACCCAGAAGGATGATGGCAGTAGCCAGTCATTGCTACATCACCCAAGGTGAGACTTTCTCATTGAGGCCATTTTTTCCCGGAACTATTCCCCAGTATGGCTAACTACTTTCAAGGGAGGAGAGGCAAAACTGGAAATGGGGGTGGTTGGGGGAAATATGGCTTTGAAGCTGATGTTAATGGGTGCTGCTGTTTGTGGGACTTCACCCAGACACTGACCTGCTGCCCTTTAAGAAGAGAGCTCATCACCATTTTTTCCAAGGAAACAAAGGCTGATCCAGCCAGCGATGTCCATATTTGTGAAATAATTTTTTTAAAAAATATATAAATTGTGGTTAAATAACTGAAACTCAAATCACTTTGGATTATTGGGTGATGGGAGGAAAAAATACAGGTCAAAATATTTTTGTTTTAGTAATATGGTGCAGAAGTGCTGTGTATTTATATCAATCTCCAATAATCTCGGTCTATAAGGTAGAGTTGGGGCTCTTCAGAACTGATATGCAAATATGAATATGAAAGGGACATATCGGTATATTTTGATAGCTGCAAAGGTCTATAGCCAGAAATAGTACCTTTTTTTATAGTTTCTGAAAAGGTCATTGTTAATAGACATATTTAGATTTTTTAAAAACAGGGTATTTGGATATGTAAAGAAAAGCTTTTAATCATGCAGTTTCCTGTCATGCTGCCCTTTTGCGTTTGCGTTTCCCTGTGGGAAACATCTGGCTTGTGCTTGATATTTCACCTCGTTCATATTTCCTCCCAGCACCCTGCACTCATCCACCCCTACTCCCCCAACACCCCCCTTCCCACATAATACAACTCAAACCAGTCATGAGGAGATCCCTGAAGGAGCTTACATCTATCTGATAAAATTCTGGTGCATTTTAGACCATTGCCTCTTCTGTCCATCTACTGAATAGTTGGCCCTTCTCACACTCTTCTACTTGAATCTATCCTTTGTTCATCAACCTAGAATAAATGAAGTTAAATTTCTTCAATGCTCGGCTTCTTTGAATTGGAAGATTTTGTTTCAACCATTCTACTCAGAAGGCATTTTCCTCCCAGAGTTCACTTCCACCATTTTGAACCCATGGTAGTTTGACTCTACTAGATAGTGCACTGTGAAGTCCTGTTCCTGATATTAATCTTCACTATGAAACTAAATGATCTTGTGTTATCTTTTCTTCTTGTAACATGTAGCACCTTGTCCTCGTCTTTGCATGTTATTACTTAGCTACTTAGAAATTTTATCGAATTCCTTTTGTTAGTTGCAGACTGTTTCATCAATTCACAGGTTCCCCTTGTTTGGTGAAATGGCTTTCTCTCCTTTTTTGTGCTATGTCATAACAGGACTGGGTGTGGATTGTGGGGGCGGGGGGGCGGCTGGTGACAAAGAAGGATGCAGCCTCTAGGACTCAAAATCGAGTCAATAATTTTACAGCCTGACTCCATCCTTCCTTTTTTTTTATGCATCCCAGGGATGAATTTCTGTGTTGCAAGTGGTATGCTTTTAATCCCTGATATTTTGTTTGTGTTGTCAAATGATTCTCCTGGTCATGTTTTGAAGGAGCATACAGTTAAGGAGCAAAAATAGAGATTGCTGGAAAAGCTCAGTCGGTCTGGCAGCATCTGTGGAGAGAAATCAGAGTTAATGTTTCCAGTCGAGTGACCCTATCTCAGACCAAAACGTTCTGTTGAGCTTTTCCAGCAATCTTATTTTTTTGTTTCTGATTTACAGCATCTGCGGTTCTTTCGGTTTTTATACAGTTAAGAAGGTTGCTTGTGTGTTGGAGCACAACACAATTTGAGGACTTATATGCTGCTTGTTTGAATTTTAAAGGGAATGTTTGTTCAGTAGCTTTATGGAAATTTTAGTAAAAATGCCCAGCATGTTGATCAAAATGATGTGATCTCTTTAACTTTTATTAAACAAAGCCTCAATGGGGACATTTGTCAAGGTCATGTGCTCTTCCCATCCTGAAATCCCCACCACCCACCTCATCCCAGATCCATCCCTCCCTTTGAGCAAAAATAACATTGCTAAGATTTCTCAATGTGGCGGTGCAAATCTCGACTGTAACTATAGATGGTGGTTGAGGCGGGGTGGAAGAAGAAAGGGCTGTTTGTTTTCAGCTTGATGACTGACCAGGCAAGTTGCCAGTGATCAGAAGTTGGCTTGCTCGAAGCTACCTCCTCTGGTTTGGTCTGATTGGATATTTCTGCTGTACTATTTGGCTGTAGCATTGTAGGAGTTGCCAGGTGAGTAGGCCTGTTTGGACAACCTGACTCTCTTTGTGATGTGGCCAACCACCAATCATGCACTTGAGGGTTGTGCATAAGCCAGAAATGTCAATGACCTAATGTAAATAATGAAAACCTAGAGATTCTGAACTAGTGAAATTTCTGTTCAGGAGCAGATTATTGACTGGAGGATTGCTGGATTGTTCTCTTTGTACAAGCTGAACCAGACTAAACTTAGTGATTTGATGTGTAGTCAACAAATATCCATTTGCAAAGTCACAAAATGTTTTTGTGAAATGCATAAGTAGTAATTACAGGAACTGTTGCACTGCAGCTATTGGTCATGCCATGCAGAGAGGATTCACCCAGGGTTCTTCATATCCACAGTTCTTTGTTTCATTTCACCAGGATGTTGCCTGGGATGGAATGTTTCAGTTATGAAAGGCTGGCTTAGCTCAGGTTTTCTTTGAAGCAGAGAAGATTGAGGGGGATCTGTTAGAGGTGTATAAGATTGAGAGGCACGAACAGGGCGCATAGAAAAACAACTGTTTCCCTTGGTCGAAGGGCTAATAACAAGGGGGCATAATTTTAAAGTGAGAGGCAAAATTATTTCAAGGTGATTTTGAGGGAAAAATCTTTTTTCACCCAGAGTCTTGAATGCACTACCTGGGCAGATAGTTGATGGAGATAACCTTACAACCTATTAAAAAGCACTTGAAATATCCTAACATTCAAGGTTATTGGTCTAATGAGGGAAATTGGGCCTACTGGAGGTAGTAATGTATTATTGGCAGTTCAGACTGGATGGGTGAAAGGGCCTCTTTTGCACTATATGTTTCTGCTTCTGTGCAATCAGTGATTGAACTGAGTGCCATATCTTCACTGCTGTTCACTCATTAATATGGTAGTGCTGAACTCTTCAACCTTCCCAAGCTGATATCTTACTCTGGTGAAGCCAACTCAACAGATAAATAAACAAGGAAGTAAAAGTTGACCAAAAGAAAACCCAGAAATAACCATTTAAACTAAACTAAGTTATAAAGCAGAACCAAGTGTTTTCAGAGTGTGAGTATTCATACCTGTTACAACTAGTAGTGAATAGAATAAATGAATTTCAGTTAGTTTAAGAAACCACGAATCACCATATGGGCAGCTGTTGCCTGTACAAAAGATATATTTCTTAAAAATGTTCTTCATTCCTGGAATGGGGGCAATGCTGGTTTGACCAGCATTTATTGCCTGTCCCTAATTGTCTTTAAGGTGGTGATGAGCTGCCTTCTTGAACCTTCACAATCTGGGTACTGTAGGTACACCCACTATGTGTTAGAGAGGGAGTTTCAGAATTTTAAGCCTTTGACAGTGAAAAAACAGCGATATATTTCCAAGTCAGGATGGTGAGTGGCTTGGAAAGGAGTTTGAAGGTGGTGGAGTTCCCATGTATCTGCTGCCCTTGTCCTTCTAGAAGGAAGTGGTTGAGAGTTTGAAAGTGTGGTTGGATGGGCCGCCTGAAAAAATGAACTTATGCTGGACAATAATAAATTTACCATGGAGTTACAAAAGATGGGCAATGATTAAAGCATGCTGGGAAATAGAACCCAGCCTTGACCAAAGTAACTGTGCTAATCCACATGCTACAGACTCCAGACAGGCTACAGCTGCCCACAGTCAGATTGCAAACAAACTTGACAGCTGCGGACCCTTCAATACACACCTGAAATTGGACTTGAATGGGGCAATGGAATGTTGCCCTCGGGACAGTCGGGAGCAGCAAGTCATTCTCTAGACATTGAGGCCCCAGCACCCTTATTTGGAGGAGGCTACGTGCACCCAGCACCTAATGGACTACTAAGGGCCCCCTGCCATCAATGTGCCAATCCCTGGTTGAGTCTGATTGATCAGAGTGATCGAACGTGATCAATCCATTGGCAGATCCTCAAGACACTTCCAAAAGGGTGCGAAGACTCTGAAGGATAAGAATCGCCACAAAACCCTACTTAGCGCGGTAACTCGAAAATAACCACTGAAGGAGAAGACACCTCCAAGCTCTTCAGAAGAAGAAGAAAACATCACCACATGGAGCCCAGCCAAGTTCTTGTGTGGTGGTATACGAACATGCAAAGTTAAGTTAAAGCATAACATAGTTTGTAGTTTTTTTGTTAGAATATTAAAGTATGTTATAAACTAATATTAATTGTATTCAATAAACGAATATTATTGTTTATAAGAGTCGGCTCACAGCTCTGTTGCTAAATATAAGAATTTTAACATACTGCATGGCAGTCATGATTTGGAGATGCCAGTGTTGGACTGGAGTGTACACAGTTAAACATCACACAACACCAGGTTATAGTCCAACAGGTTTTAATTGGAAACGGTAGCTTTTGGAGCGCTGCTCCTTCATCAACCACCTGATGAAGGAGCGTCGCTCCGAAAGCTAGTGTTTCCAATTAAACCTGTTACCTATAACCTGGTGTTGTGGTTTTTAACTGTGTGGCAGATACGACGAAAGGTATGATCTAAGGAACCTTAGTGAATTTCGGTTATAATTCTTGTACCTAATATGCACATGCTACTGAGCATTGGTGGATGGAGTAGATGCTTGTGGATGCAGTGCCAATCAAACAGGCTGCTTTGTCCTGAATAGTGTCAAGCTTCATGAATGTTGTTGGAACTGTTCTCATCCAGGCAAGTGGGGAGTGACTTGGGCCTGTAAGTGGTGGACAGGCTTTGGAGGGTCTGGATGTGAGATACTTGCGACAAGATTTCTAGCCTCTAACCTGCTCTTGTTACAGCATTTGTATGACCAGTCCATTTTAACGGTAATGCCCACAATGGTAACAATTGAAAAGTCATTGATGTAATTGACATCATTGAAATGTCATAAACGGTTAGTATCTGTCTTGGAAATAACCATTGCTTGGCATTTTTGTAGTGTGAATGTTCCTTGCTACTTGTCAGTTCAAATCTGAACATTACCTGGGTTTTGCTGCATTTGGACTTGCGCTGTTTCAGTATCTGAGGAGTTGCGAATGGTGCTGAACATTATGCATTCATCAGCAAGCTACTGATCTTATGGTGAGGGAAGGCTATAATGTGCAAAAGCCATATTGTTTTGTACAAGCTGGGGTGTTATGGTATGTTTTGTTCATTTCACACCCACTGCAATTTGTTGTATTAATTTTTATACTAGTGAACAATTTTCCATTGGTTGTTCTTGGAATAGAGATGGGAGGAGAAAGGAGGAAACTAACTGAATTGTATTATGGGGGTATTAAATAATGATATTTGGAACAAAACTCTTAAGTATATATTTCATGTTACCAAAGACTTACGATACTTGTCTATTGTACTTGAAACAGATTCCTATTCTTGGAATATTTCCATGTTCAGGCCCTATGCAAGTTGTGGAATAATAATGTCTGGAGATAGTAAGGACTGCAGCTGCTAGAAAGTCAGATTCAATAAAACATGCAGCTGAAAAAAGCACAGAAGAGCAAGGGAGTCAATGTTTCAGGTTGGGACCTTTCATCAGGAAATGGGGTTGGGGCTGGGGCTGGAGGAAAGGTAGAGGAATGGTGATAGTTGGATGCAGGTAGGAGGTGATTGTGATTGGTCAGTGGGAAGGTGAGCTGAAAATGTGTTGCTGGAAAAGCGCAGCAGGTCAGGCAGCATCCAAGGAGCAGGAGAATCGACGTTTCGGGCATGCCTGAAACGTCGATCCTCCTGCTCCTTGGATGCTGCCTGACCTGCTGCGCTTTTCCAGCAACACATTTTCAGCTCTGACCTCCAGCATCTGCAGTCCTCATTTCTCACCCCCCCCCCCCCCCCCCCCCCCACAGGGAAGGTGAAGCAGATAGGTGGGAAGGAAGATGGATAGGTTAGGTCAGGTCAAGGGCTGGGGTAAAGATGAAGGGCTGGATCTGGGATGAGGTGGGTGGTGGAGGATTTGGAAGCTGGTGAATTCTATGCTAAGGCCATATGGTTGTGAGCTCCCGGGATGGAAGATGAGGTGTTCTTCCTCTGACCTCCTTGTCTGCTTTTCTCTTCCTCTCTGAGCCACTGCTTAATCTACTTATTTTCTGTTTGTGACACACTTAATTACAAGTTGACAAGACATTTAACAAACTATCACCCAACTTCTCTGTTGCAGGTTGAAGTGTGACTGTGACTCAGAGTTAATGTAGCAGAGCTAAACAGAAATTTTCAATGACAGCACGATAATCGCACTCGTGAACTTATCATGCATCTCTTATCCATCCCTACAAGCGTTTGATCAATTGTTAAGTTTAGCACTTCAAAGTTCATTCTCAGTGACACATCATTAGAAAGTGCTTGAAATAACACATTTGAAAACACTTTCAAAATTTTATTAATTTCGTTTACATTTGCATAAAGGCTTTTTTGTAATTTTTTTAAAAAGTTAAATACGATGGATTTCAGAAGTACTGCACATATTTGGTCAGTATCTTATAACCATTGCCCCACCTTTCCCATGAACATGCCAGATAGTGCTTTGACAAAGTAGTTAGATGCAGAACAATAAAACCATTTTTAGTGGAATTGGAGATGTGCCTAGGAAATGGTGCATATACATCTAAAATATTCATACCTGGATTTTCATAGTTCATGCCTACAAACTTGGAAGAAGTGTTATTAACTTATTGTATTTTAAAGGTCATACTTGTTGAAGCAGCATTCTCGCACTTTCCCTTGGTATGAAAACCTTTTTAAAAAAACCTCTCTATAAGTTTGCTTTGATCCTGCCCCCACCACCCCGCACTCAGTTTTACTGTTAAGGATACTTGTCTCTGGTTGTTGTCATGGCTGAGAAAGAGAATTTGCTGTGAATGGTTACTTTCAACTCTTTTTACTGATGAATGGTAGCCAGACAATAACACTAATGGGGTTCGTGAAATACTTTTAAACTATCTAAGATATTTTGTTTCTTTTTCAACCAGCACACATTTGTATGCAATGTATAATAACTTGACCATTGCTGAATACTGGGAATGTTCATTTGGCCCGCGCGCAGAAGACATTTGGACGTTCTGTCTTTTCGACCTGAGCAGCCGACCCCATGTGTTCAGATGAAAGTTATTACGTTATTCAAAGAGCAGTCGATGTCCCTTGGCATCGTGACCAGCGTTTATCTCCCAACTGGTTAACATTACGTTTTTTTTGGCTCAGTTGCAGCACCAGCTGAGGTCACCATGAAGGTCCTGCCGCCTTGACCTTTGCTCTTGTGTGAATACAGGATTGTCGGAGGGATCCTATTGGAAATTAAGATGAAATATCTTTCCCCAAAAAGTAGCGTGAACGTGGAATTCACTTCTCCAGGGAATGATTGAAGTGAATAGTACGGATTCATTGAAGGGAAATTATGTTGGAGGATGGAGTAGATGCTTATGAAGTAGATTTAGATGAGGAAAAGAAATGGGAGGAGATTTGAGTAAAGCTTAAACTCTGGCAAGGACTGGTGGGGCCAAATGGACTATAAAATGGACTACAAATCCTGTGTATAAAAATGTTGGAAAGCTAAACTAAATGCTCAGAAATTTGTTTAACTCGTAACTGCTTTCTAAGATGCTCATCTGTATCAAAACAGTGCTTCAAGGAAGTAGCTCAGTGCCAGCTTTGTCAAGGACCTTTTTTATTTTTTTGGAGACGGCCACCAAAATGTAGACCTTGCCAAGGATGGTCACGTCCCATAAGATCATATTTAAAAATTGGCACCTTGAGTGAGAGAGTAGTTAGGGTGAGAATGGGACTACAAAAGAAAACTGAGGAAAAAGCTTGTAACGAAGAGGCAGGACAGGGCAGAACAGCAAAATAAAGGTCTGTCTTTCCCCTTTTGTAGATGACACACTAAAATAGCAGACTTAGAGGCAACAGGTGGGTGTGGAAGAGTAATGGAAAGACAGTGTTCAGGGAAAACTGGCAGGAAGGAAATTGTTCAAACTTAAGGTTGATGATTCATTGATATGGAATACAGCCAAATACTGAAGTTATCCAAGAAGAGAGATACAAGAACAAAGAAAATTTAGTGCACAGGAACAGGCCCTTTGGCCCTCCAAGCCAAATGTACTGTCTAAACCTGTCAGTCAATTCCTAATCATCTGTATCCCTCTGCTCCCCACCTACTCATGCATCTGTCCAGACGCATCTTAAATGAATCCACCGTGCCTGCCTCTACCACCTCTGCTGACAACGTGTTCCAGGCGCCCACCAACCTCTGTATAAAGTCCTTGCCGCGAGTATCCCCCTTAAACTTTCCACCTCTCGCTTTGAAAGCGTGACTTCTCGTTATGGAATCCTTCACCCTGAGATAAAGCTTGTCTCTATTCACCCTGTCTATACCCTTAATGACTTTGTAAACCTCAATCAGGTCTCCCCTCAATCTCCTTTTTTCTAATGAAAATAAACCTAACCTATTCAACCTCTCTTCATAGCTTGTACCTTCCATACAGGCAGCATCCTCGTAAAGTTTCTCTGCACCCTCTCCAAAGCATCCACATCCTTCTGGTAATGAGGCGACCAGAACTGTACACAGTATTACAAATGCAGCCAAACCAATGTCTTGTACAATTTTAACATGACTTGCCAGCTCTTATACTCAACACCTTGTCCAATGAAGGCAAGTGTACTATATGCCTTCTATCCATCTGTGCAGCAACGTTCAGGGTACAATGGACCTGCACTCCCAGAACTCTCTGCCCATCAACCTTTCCCAAGGCTCTTCCCTTCATTGTATAATTTGCTCTAGAATTAGACTTGCCTAAATGCATCACCTCACATTTGTCTGGATTGAAAGCCATCTGCCACTTTTCCGCCCATTTCTCCAGTATATCTATATCCTCCTGTATTCTTTGACAGTCCCTTATGCTTTCTGTGGCTCCACCAATCTTCGAGTCATCAGCAAGCTTGCTGATCATACCAACAGTGCCCTCTTCCAGATCATTTATGCATATTACAAACAACAGTGGCCCCAAAACTGCGGAACACCACTGGTCTCCTTTCTCCATTTCGAGAAACTCCCTTCAACTACTACTCTCTGTCTCCTGTTGCTCAACCAGTTCTTTATCCACCTAGCTAGAACACCCTGCACACCATGTGACTTCACTTTCTCCATTAGCTTACCATGGCGAACCTTATGAAACGCCTTACTAAAGTCCATCATGTGACATCAACAGCCCTTCCTTCATCTATCAACTTGGTCACTTCCTCAAAGAACTCTATTAAGTTGGTAAGGCACAATCTTCCCCGCACAAAACCATGTTGCCTATCACTGATAAGCCCATTCATTTCTAAATATAAATAGATCCTATCCCTCAGTACCCTCTCCAGCAACTTTCCCATCACCAGCGTCAGGCTCACTGGTCTGTAGTTACCCGGAATATCCCTACTACCCTTCTTGGACAGGGGACAATATGAGCAACATGAATTTCAAATAAATGCTAAGAATAAAAAGGGAGCTTACTCATAGTAATCCCTCCAGTGTGGAAGCTGGCCATTTGCCCATTGAGTTCATACCAACCCCCTGAATAGCATCCCATCCAGACCCACCCCCTACTCCATCCTATCCCAGTAAACCTGCATTTCTCATGGCCAATCCACACAGCCTTAACATCTTTGGACTTTCCATGCAGACATGGAAAATGTGCAAGCTCCACACAGTGCCCAAAGGTGGAATTAAACTCAGGTCCATGGTGCTGTGAGGCAGCAATGCTAACCACTGAGCCATCCTCGGTGTGGTGGGGAAAAAAATCTGCTGGGAGTGGGTTTGAATCTGGAGTTCTGTCTGATTTCCTAATTCTTCAAATTTGATAAAGCTGATAGACCTCAAGGAAAGTGAAGTTCAAGAAAATTACACAAATTATTGTCAGGAAGAAATTCCAGGTGTTAGGTGAAGGAAGTTATAATATTGAAACTGATGATGATTGTTATATAATAGAAATTGCTATTCAGCATGGTTTGGATTTTTTTGAAGAAATAACAAAATTTATTTCACTGCCTCGAATGGCAACTTTCCATTTCATACTGAATTCCATCAAACGATTCATAGAAGGCGGCCATTTTATTTGCTGCACCTGCTGCATCTCTGAAACATCTGTTTATTTAATTCCAGACTCTACCCTTTCCTCACTTTGTTTATTAATTTTTTTTGCTTGTTTTTCAATATTTATCCACTTCCCTTTTGAAATCTATTCTAGGCCTGCTTCCCCTGTGTATTTCTGATGGGGTACTTCCACATTCAAACAATATGCTGCTTTTAAAAAAGAAATGTAACCTTACGTGAGTGGGGGAAAATGCATGGAATGGTTGTCGCACAGCCAAAGTCAGTGGGGTCATGTTCCCCACTCATTGGTCAGTGAGATGGCAGGAAACCTCATCACCCATAAAAATACTAGCCCCAGGTCTTCTGCTTTTTTTTTTAACCAGTTCTTGGTTGGAAGTCTGCAAAACTCATTGTGGAAAATCATGTGACTCCCAATCCTAGGATTGAAGTAGTAGTCTCTTTCATCTCTCAATCCTCTCCAAACACTTCATATACAAAGAATTGCACGTGTGCAAAGTGGGTGTTGAGTAGCGAAATTCAGCAAAATCTCTGAAACAATGAAATGAGCGGTTTTATAAAGAACGGTTTGAGGAAAAGTTTCTTCTGTCTGAGGATTGTGGATCTCTGGAGTACCTTACTGTGGATGGCTGTTGAGGCTGAGTCATTAAGAATATTCAAGACTGAGACTGAGTCTTATTCAGCAAGGGAAACGAGAGTTATGGGCAAAAGGCAGGAAAATGGAGTTGAAGATTATCTGATCAGTCATGGTCTACTTGATAACCAAACAGACTAAATGGGCTGAATGGTCTACTTTTGTTGCTATGCCTTAGTTTCTTATGGTCTAATTGGATTTTAGTGGTGTCAGTTGAAATAAAACTGTTTGTCCTCCACATTTTTTGTGAACTGGTAAAACAGGCTTGGTTTAATGTCTCACTAGAAGGGTGTCACCTCTGACTATACCGTCCGCCCTGAGCATTACACAATAATATAGATTACTTTCTTGAACCGACAATGAGTCAGAGGTGATCAGCAGAGCCAGACTGATACTTAATTAAATTGGCTGGAGGTTTCTTCCTACCTACTTAGAACAGACGATACAATTTCAGCTTAAAACTGTTGAAAATAGCATTGAGCATTTATGCATGCAGGCAAATTTGAAGAAACCTAAAACAAACTTATTACAAGAAATTGTTTTCCCTGCCATGATGTCTTACTTTATATTACATGTATGGAAAATGCAACCTATCAATAAATTTGCGCTGTTTCCTCATCGTGAAATCATTTGAGAGATGCTGCATATTAAATGATGGGATGTGAACAATAACACATGTAACTTGTTTCCATTATTCAAGCCTGTCTAGCCTGCAACCAAACCATGACTAGTCACTTAGACTTGCAAACTGCCCTCGTTATTATTGTACTTGATTACTTTAAATTTTATTCACTGGTCAGTGCTTTAAGGAAAATTAAGGAAAACGTAGTAATTTATCTGCAGTGGCTGATCAGAGAATTGCAGCTTTCAGCCTTGGCTCCAGCTGGTAGCAGCTTTGCCTCATGAAATATCAGGCTCAGTGATGGTGACAGGAGCAACAAAGTCTGGTTTGACCACCAGAGCAGTACTGAGGAAGTGCTGCATTGTTGGTAATGCCATTAAACAGAGACCCCATCTGTCATCTCCAGAGTGGAAGGGGGTGGGGGTTCTTAAACATATGATCAAACCAATTAGGAGCAGGAAAGATCTTTCACCCATTTGGATAAGTTCATAGATGATCTGTGGCCTCAACTCCACTTTCCAACTTGACCCCAATACCTTTTGACTCCCTGGTTAGTAAAGAATCTATCGATTTCTGCCTTTTTAAAAACAAAAATTCCATAATTCTACCACCCCAGATTTATGGGGAAGACACTTCCAAAGACTTGTGAATCTGAGTTTCTCCCACCAGGGAATCCATCTTCTCAACATACATCCTGTTTAGACCCTTGGGATTGTCTATGGTTCAATAATATCAGCTGTTATTCCTACCTCCAGTGGATGCAGCCCAGCCTATTCAACATTTTCTCAAGATTAGCATGCCACCCTCCACCCCCCCAAAAAAACCCACCAACAAACCAAACCTGGAATCAAGCTGAGTGGACCGTCTTTTGAAGGCTTCAAGCAAATTTACAGTCTGCTTCGGTTTCCTCCGAGTGCTCCGGTTTTCTCCCACAATCAAAGATGTGTAGGTTAGGTGAATTGGCCATGCTAGATTGCCCATAGTGTTAGGTGCATTAGTCAGATGGAAGTGTGTCTGGGTGGGTTACTCTTCAGAGGGTTGGTGTGGACTTGTTGGGCTGAAGGACTGTTTCCACAGTGTAGGGAATCTAATTGAATCTAATCTTTACTTAAATAAGAGCCAAACTGTTTACAGTACTGCAGATGTCTCACCAATAGCTTGTATGGCTGCAGCTAAACATCCCTACTTTGACACTCCATTTCCCTTGCCATGTTCCATTTGCCTTCCTAATCACTACTTGTGTCTGCTCGCCAACGGTTTGTGGTTCATATACTGGGACACACAGATCCTCTTGCACATCCGAGTCCTGTAATTTCTCTTCAGTTCCTGTGCACCTCGGGGGACAGGCAGCAAATGCCAGCGATGCCCACATTTTACGTTTCTTCATTTATTTTCCTTTATTGTTGTGTAATCTTCAGGGTGGTATGAATTGAACAATTTTTGTTTATATGATCTGGTTAAATTATCAGACAAATCAACAGATTTGACTGAACTGGTGCAATAACAATGTACATTTTACTCAGGGTGTTCAGTGTATGACCCTTCATAGAGACAGAGTCATGCAGAATGGAAAGAGACCTTTTGTCCAATTGGTCCACGCCGAACCCTTTTATTTTTTAAATAAAAGAATTCATTCACAAGATGTAGGTGTCGAGATTTGAACACACGGAAGACCCAAAGATCATGAAGCAGGGATTCTTTATCTAACTGGCAGTGGGTCATTACAAACGGGGATGGAAATTAAATGCTAGAGTCCATTATAAAGTACTGTGTAACAGCAGAGTAGTAAAGGGACATTGGATGGGGTTTACTTAGATTTTCAGAAGCCCTTTGATAAGGTCCCACATAAGAGAATGGTATGTTAAAGTAAAGAGCATGGGCTTGGAGGTCATGTACTGTAATGGATTGAGAACTGATTGGCAGATAGGAAACAGAAGGAATAAATGGGTCACTTTCCAAGCTGCAAGCAGTTACTTGTGTCGTACCACAGCTTTTCGCAATATATATTAATGATTAGATGAGGGAACGATGTCATATCTCCAAGTCTACAGATAATAAAGCTGGGTGGGACGGTGTGCTGAGAGGACGATGCAGAGAAACTTCTTTGTGATTTGGGCAAATTAAATAAGGTGGCAAATACATGACAAGACATAGATAATGTGGATGAATGTGAGGTTATCTACTTTGGGAGCAAACACAGGAGGGCAGTTTATTATCTGAACAGCAATAAACTGAGGGAGGGGAATGTGCAAGGAGACCTGGGTGTCCCCGTATACCAGTCACCAAAGGAAAACATGCAGGTGCAACAGGTGGTAAAGAAGTCAAATGGTACTGTTACAAAGTCTAAAGAGTGTATGGTCACTTTAAGAGAAAGTTGCCTTTTCTGAGCTGAGAGATAGTGACAGCACTTGTGTCAGTGACTAGCTGACAGGTGCAGAGAGTGCTGAGGATTGCTAATATATAACCATTAGCTTGGGCTTGTGTTTTGATATTAATGCAACCAGATTTGAATTTAACCGATTTATATTATGCCCAGGATACCCATAACCGATTAAATTTAAATTTGATGTATTGACAAGGAGTGGGTACAAGCCTTGGGGCAGTGAAAGGAAGGGCGTTTTGAAAATTAGTCAGAGCCATTGCTATCTGAAGAAATAAACATCTCGACGCTCTCAAAGAAATCTCTCAGAAAGGCATCATCTACCAAAAGTAGCAAGGAATTTTATACAAAGATACTCGCAATAAAAAAGAAAAATCATAGATGACCCAGGGAGAAGAGCCGCAGAATCAGGACAGAAGAAAGCAGCAGATTTGGAAGACCAGAGGGAGACAGTATAAAAGACTGTGTGGACTTTGAGAGATTAAGTTAATTTAATATTTAATGATTGTGTTATTGAAGCAGCATTTTAAGAGTTGGCGTCAGATAGTGATCAGTTAAGAAAAAGGGGGCTGGGGTTTATTAATAGTTTATTGTTTAGTGTTCGCTGTTAGAGTTAGGAAAATAATTTTTTTCTAAGTAATAGAAATTAGGTTTTCTTTCACTCACTTTTTTTTTTTAGCAGATTTTCGGGGTGTTTGACATCCATGTCATAACAGCATGTTGGCTGTCATGGGGAGAGGATGTGAGTATAGCAGAATAAGAGGTGACCCTGCTTGAGGTTTTCAAAGTTTATGAGCAAGTTTGATGGGGTAAAGAAAGCTATCCTGTTTCTCCTAGTTGGTATATCAGTAACTAGAGTGCACTGTCTGGGAGAATGTTGGAGATGGATTACATAGGAGTGTGTGTGTGTGTGTGTGTGTGTACTTGAAAGTGATGAATTTAGAGGCCTACAGAGATGAGGCTGAAAAATTGGACAAGTAGGATAGCTTTTTCAGGAGCTAGTACAGGCACAGTGGGCCGAGTGGCCACTTTCTGTACTGTAAATTCTATGATTAGACAGGGTAGGTGCACGAAGGTTACTGGAGGCCGAGAAGCCGGGTCATAGTCTAAGAATAAGAGGGATAGAGATGAGGAGAGATATCTTCACCCAGAGAACAGTGAACCTATGTAATTCTCTGCCACACAAAATGGTTGAGGCAAAAACATTGAATGTTTCAAGAGGATGTTGGATGTAGCTCTTAGGGCTATAGGGAGGATGCAAGAATACTGAATTGGATGATCAGCCAAGACCATATTGGACGGCAGAGCGGGCTCAAAGGGCCGAATGGCATACTCCTGCTCCTAGTTTCTGTGATGAACCAGAACTATTTTTACTTTGTATATGGAATAATCACATGGGTTACATTCAGCTGAGGAATTTCATTTGACTGGCTGTTCCTCCTTCCAAATAGTTCTCTTTCCATTTTGTCAGTCTTTCTGTCCTTCCTACCAGTGTGAGTCTGCTTGACTGTTCCATCTGCCCTCCTTCACTGTAGCCACCTGTTGCTGGTGGACACAATACACACTTCTGTGCTTGAACCTTGCTGTCCCTGCATCTACACAGTGACTGTGCACGTGTGTTTGGCAGATTCAGTTACATGATTGATGGCTGGAATTTACATTAATGGCAGCAGTCACTTCTTGCATCACCAGTCTGGGGAAATCGTAAGGGTTAGAGTGGTATCCAACATTTGCCCCGGAATGCCACTTTAACCTATTATCCTGACCTATAGAAGGTCGTCTGTCTGCCTCCGATACTCCAGGGAAAACAGCCCCAGCTTGTTTAGCCTCTCCCTACAGCTCAAGTTCTCTAACCCTGGCAACATCCTTGTAAATTCGTCCATCATCTTCAAGACATGAGTCAGGAGTGTGATGGGATAGTCCCACTTGCCTGGATGAGTGCAGCTCCAACAACACTCAGGATACCATCCAGACCAATGCAGCCCCTGTTTGGCATTCCATTCACAAGCATTACTCTCTCCTCCACCATTGCAGCAATGCATGCAATCTACAAGATGCACTGCAGAAGTTCACTCAGGCTCCTTAAACAGCACTTTCCACACTCGCAGTCACTTCCATATTGAAGGATGAAGGCACATGGAACACAATCACCTTCAAATTCCGTTCCAAGCCACTCACTATCCAGAGTTGAACATTTATTGCTGTTTCTTTACTGTCGTTGGTCCACAAGCCTGGAATTTCCTCCCTCGGCCTCATGGGTCAACCTTATTCATGTGGACTGCAGCGGTTCAAAAGGGCAGCTTGCTACCACCCTCTCAAGGACATCTAGAGATGGGCAATGAATTCTGGCCAGTTGGTGATGCCCATGATCCATGATTGAATAAAGAAACCCACTAAACAATCAGCTTAGCCATGTATGATGCTTGGGTACCCTTTCATTTTAACCTGGCTATCTCCAACAATGTGGAACCCAATCAGCTGGCCCACAGGAAGGACGAGGTCATCTCCAAACTAAAGGCAGTGTGGAAAATAACCTGTGAATAATTGTGAAGTGTTACTGTAGGCATAAAACAGCTAATGCCACTTTTTTTGTTTGCTGTCAGGAGGCAAAGTGTAGAGAGAATCATGCAGTTGAATAATTTGCACTGTCCATTACCCTCTGGATGATTGTGGATGCTGTAACTTTCGGCAGTGCCAGAGACCTTGCAAAACCTCTGCAGTATCTTTCTCTCAAACTGTGCAGCTGAACACTGAATCTAACATGGAACATCCAATGATCCATGATTTGAAGACTGGATTGAGGATGCATAGCAGTTTATGGCATCACGAGACCTCCATGGGAATGAGCTGTTGGCAATTGTGATGGAACCTATATGTGAGAAACATTGGGAAATCCTGGGCCATTATACAGGGGTTCAAAGTGGTCTATAGTAAACCTTTTGAGGTACTGACCAGAGGCTTTGGGGAGAGTTGTAACCTGACATAGGTATAGCAGAGGTTTTATGAATACAAGCAAGCAGAATATTTGGTTTCAGTTCCTGGAACTGATAAAATAGTTCTGATCGAGCAAGGACAGGATAAACTGAGGGGAGGTGAGTCGAGGTTCCTTCAGGAAAAGTCTGACTTAAGTGACATCTAAATGATGTCACTTTCTTTACCTGGTTCTCTGCTTCCAGGGGCCAATCGACCCCTATTAAAGCTACATTGAGCTCTGCCTGTCTGTCCTTGGAAAACATTCTGGTGACTGCTGTGAACAGTACATTGAGGTTAGGAAATGGGCACCATGCCGTGCATGCTCAAAGCGCCAGGGTCTCTGGTTCGATTCCAGCCTCAGGCGACTGTCTATGTGGAGTTTCCACATTCTCCCTGTGTTTGCGTGGGTTTCCACCGGGTGCTCCGGTTTCCTCCAGGGTCCAAAAAGATGTGCAGGTCAGGTGAATTGGGCCATGCTAAATTGCCCATAGTGTTAGGTGCATTCGTCAGGGGTAAATATAGGGTAGGTGAATGGGTCTGGGTGGGTTACTGTTAGGATGTTCGGTGTGGACATGTTGGGCCAAATGGCCTGTTTCCGTACTGTAGGGTATCTAATCTAATCTAAAAGTGTTTCAACCTTTACAAGAGCTTAGAACTGTTTGAATAGCTGGGAAGTGGGCTGTACTTTTACCTGCCATTATCATCACTAATTTTGAAGGTGCGTATTAATTATCTTCAACTGATCAAAATGATGTTAGAGGGTCATGTATCACATGGAGCAGAGCTTCCACTTGGTGTAACTCTTGAGTGCAGCCTTCGTCACTCTGGGAGAAAAAGGTTGGGTACCCATGAAGGTTGCCAATATCAGATACAAGGATGTTTACCTCCAAGTAAGAGTGCCTATAGGTATCCTTTAAACCTGACGCTGTCATGAACAGTGACTAACTGGAAGAGCATCTCTCAGCTCACTTTGATAATTGGGGAGTTGGAGGAGACCAGAAGAAACAGTTTGTTTCTACTCTCACCAAATATGGGATAACTTTTGGTCAAAATGACTACCAACCTAATAACCCATAGGATCCTAACTAAAGGTTACCGTTCAATAAAACTTCCTTACCAGTGCATCCCTTCCAATTACTCGGAGGAAGCCTGAGGCTATCTGCAAAGGTTTTTGGAGTGAGGTGTCATCTGAAAGTTTTCAGTCACTTTCATGTTCTTGGGGTGAAGAAAGTCAGAAAACTGAGGATCTGTGGTGATTACTGGGTACTCAATGCAAAGATTCAACGCAAGGATGCTCACCCTTGCACTGGGAATTGTGGAGGTGTTGCGACTTCTTAAAGGTACAGAGTAAGTCTGCCGTCTCAATCTGGCCCAGTTTTAATTAGTTACCCATCCCTGAACAAGGCATGGAAGAGAGAGCATTCTGAACAGGCAATGAAGGACTTAACAAATTCATGCACAATCAGCTCTGTAATGCCCCCGCTCCCTTCATGTGTGATGGATAAAGCTTTTGGTGATCTTAATTTCCAGTTCCTCCTCTGCATTTCTGGATGACACACTCATCTTCAAGTCAACATTCAAGGTGACCTTTGCGAGCGAGACTAGACACTGCCTGAATCAGCTGGTTGAAGTTTAACTTAAGTCACGTTATGCTGGACGGAGTTGCGATACCATGGAAAGCATTACTTCTGGTGATAAAATCTGCGTGGTGGAAAATCTGGCTAAAGACACAGTGAACTGCCTGGTTTCCTGGGTTTAATGGGTTACTCTAGGAGGCTTGTGGAAAGTTTTGCAGCATTGGCTACACCACCATGATTTGCTGAAGGAATCAAAGAATATTGAATGAGTGGGTGGAAGAATATGAAGTACCATATTCCATGGAGGAACATGGAGTTGGACACCAGCACAAGAAGACTCCTTGTGAAACCTCCAGCAGACGCTAGTCTCATCACCTGGGTTTGGCTACCAGATTTTCACCTACCCCTTATACTAGAAACCAAGGCCAATTTTCATGTCCTAGGTGCAGTGCTATCACTGGTTCAATTACAGTAAAGAGAGGTTATTGCTAATACCAGTTGGGATTCTCGAACCAGCCAAGAGGAAAATAAGAATTACTCCAGAATGAAACCCTGCTAGCTTCAAGGTGGGTTACTTCCCAGAAGTTCAGACACATTCTAATTGGTGCTGAGTTGGAGGCGTTTACTGGCAACAACCCACTCAGCTACACTCAAACGCCTGCCAAGCTGGGAGCAACAGCGACCAAATGGGCTGCTGAACTCGCAGTTTCAATTCCAGATCCTGTACAAATCAGGCCAAGATAATGCAAATGTTTGATGCCCTTAGTCACAAGGCAAACCAAAGAAGGGAACCCCCACCCCTGCCTGGCTGGATGGGACTGTGCCTGATGTCATGCCCATATCAAGGCAGTTTAGTCGAACTGTTTTCTGAAATTTTTACTGATAGTTAAATCATGAAGTAGTTCTAAATGGTATGTTGGTTTAGGAAGTAGAGAGTTGGGGGGTGGGGGGATGCATGCAGTATACATATTCTTTCTATTGAGAATAGAGTCTCTTGGTCACCAGTTTCAAATTCTTTATAAAAATAGTACAATAACCCTCAGTTAAATGGTTGTGTGCTGAAAATTGCATCTTTAGTTGCAGCAATTGTCAGTGAATCTTTGATTCCCATAGAAATCGATTTTAAATTTGAAGTTGGGCTTTCTTTGTTTTTTTTAATCCTCAAAGAAAATGTGTCCAGATGTAGGTTGAAGTACTGTACTATATTTGTGCAGAAATTTGTATGCCTACCTGAAATAACTTGCAATATAAAGCAAATCACAGAATATAAAGTAAGCACTGGAGGGTTAGGTACCTTGGGACCTTTCTCTGTAGAAAATAACTTTAAGACATTAAGCTGAAATTGTTTCCATTCCTAAATGTTTACATTCACAAATAAGCAATCATTAGGATGAGATGTATTTTAAAATGTAGAAGAAATAAACTATAATTGTAAGCAGTGTAAATATAAGTTGACATTTAAAGTTTTTTGATTGATCAAGCTCCATGCATTGGTTGAACATCTGCCACTAGGTGGAGCCCAGGACTTCGGTGCAAGTCCAGAGCAAGAGGCAAGAGAGACACGATAGAGAACAGAGGGGACAGAAGCCATAGTTGAGATGAAGAGGGACTTGGGGTAAAGGCAGGAACTGGAGGAAGATTAGGGGGATTTCAGGAACGAGTGCTGGATCAGAAGCATGGCAAACAGGTCTTGAAAGCAGAACAAGATGCCTTAGCAAACAGCATTAAACTGAAACTCTCAATAATAAGCAAATATATTGGTCTGTATTTTACCCGAAATTGGTTCTGTTAATATTTGGTGAGTTTCGTGGAGGGTTCTCTCCACGAGATCTAACAAGCTTCCTCATTGCTTTCTTCCCAATTTTAGGTCATTACCTATGTACCACTTACCTATGGTGTCCCACTCACTGTATTCTGTCAGGTGGATGCACTGGCCAATGCAGGGAGCTCCCTGGGATTTTTGGCACTGGCATTGGCCAGGCAGCCACCCTAATTTTCATGTTAGAAGTTGTCAGCATCTAGTTTCTGTCAAGTAGGTGTGCAAATGAGGGAACAAACCATATCAATGAGGTAAGATGATGTACAGAGGAGGATGTTAATGCATGCAAATAGGCCTTATGTTGCTCTTTAGCAAGAATTTTGTCTCTCTATTCAAGATGTTCTTGAAAAGTTGAAGTTTTTGCTCACAACATCATGAATCTCTTGACTGTCACCATTGCCCACATTGTTCAGTATATGGAAAATTTGGCCCATTATTTTGTTAATAAAGTGAAAGTGAAATGAGATTAATGGAGTCAACTTTTAAAAGGGGGCTTACTGCCCTGTTCAGCAATGATATTCTGCAGTTTAGGAGCATATTGATCAAGACCCTGGGCTATAGGAGGTGATGGCAGTACACTTTCAGGGAGAGGGTTCCAAAAACATTCAATCTTTTTGAGACAAAATTGTTTTAAATGCCTGATTTTTGTTTCTTTTTAATAATAGTGACCCCAATTCTAGATTCTTTCGGAGTTGGAAGCATCTTCTCTACATTTACTATTCTTCGATTAAAGAAAACAGCCAAATCAGCTCATGCTGATGTATTGACAATATGGAGAAAGTGAGGACTGCAGATGCTAGAAATCGGAGTTGAGGGTGTGGTTCAGGCAGCATCCGAGCAGCAGGAGAATCGATGTTTTGGGCGTAAGCCTGTCATCAGGAATGAGGCTTGTAGGCCAAAGTGGCTGAGAGATAAATGGGAGGGGGCTGGGGCTGGGGGAAAGGTAGCTGAGAATGTGGTAGGGAGATGAAGGTAGGGATGAAGATGATAGGTCGGAGAGGAGGGGGGAGTGGATGGGGTAAGGAAGATGGACAGGTTAAAAGGGCGGTGCCGAGTTGGAAGGTTGGATCTGGGATAAAATCAGGGGAGGGTAGGTTGGTGGGGGATATGATCTGACAAGAGGGTCGCAGAGGGAATGGTCTTTACAGAACACAGATAGGGGTGGGGAGGGGAAAAAAGTCGTGGTGGGGTTGTTTGTAGGTGGCAGAAATGGCAGAGGATGGTGCGATATATCTGGAAGTTGGTGGGGTGGAAGGTTCTGTCATTGTTGCGATTGGAGAGGTGAGTTTCGAGGGCAGGGTGTGCGGGAAGTGAATGAGATGCATTGGAGGACATCGACCAGGTAGGAGGGGAAATTGTGGTCTTTGAAGAAGGAGGTCATCTGGTGTGTTCTGTGCTGGAATTGGTCCTAATTGAAGATACGTTTTTTTAACAGAAGCTGCATTTTCTTTGCCAGCATGATCACAGTACCTGTCTACCACAGAACCTGCATGTGTGGCAGCAATGTGAGGAGTGGAGAAAGGGGTGGTGAGGGAGAGACTGACAGCACCAATCTCCTGTTACATTGGGTTGAGGGTGCGCAGTGAGGGGCTCAGCTCCTGTACCAACGCATCAGCAAAAGATCCAGTGTTTAGCAAAATGCCTTTCTATGTTTTGATTTCATTCCAATTGATTGCTACCTTTGTTCCACAAAATGCTTCAGTTGAATGTAGCCATTCACACCAACCCTGTCAAACATTCCTGTAATGTCAAGTTGTGAGTTTGCTCGCCGAGCTGGTAGATTTGTTCTCAGATGTTTCATTGCCATGCGAGATAACGTCATCAGTGAGCCTCCGATGAAGCGCTGGTGTGCTGTCCTGCTTGCTGTTTGTTTTTCTTGGTCTGCTGTAGTGTGTGATGTCACTTCCGGTTCTTTTTCTGAGAGGTTGGTAAATGGAGTCCAAATTGATATGTTTGTTAATGGAGTTCATGTTTGAATGCCAGGCCTCTAGGAATTCCTGTGCATGTCTTTGTTTAGCCTGTTCCAAGATGGATGTATTGTCCCCCTCGAACTGGTGTTCCTCTTTGTCTGTGTGTAAGGATATTAGTGATAGTTGGTCATGTCTTTTGGTGGCTAGTTGGTGCTCCATGCTGGGACAGGCTAAACAAAAACACGCACGGGAATTCCTAGAGGCCTGGCATTCAAACCAGAACTCCATCACCAAGCACATTGATTTGGACCTCATTTACCAACCTCTCAGAAAAAGAACTGGAAGTGATATCACCCACCATAACAGACCAAGACAGATAAATAGCAAGTGGGACAGAACACCAATGCTTCATCGGAGACTCACTGATGATGTTACCCAGCATGGTGATGAAATGTCCGTAAACAAATCTACCAGCTCAGTGAGCAAATGTACAACCTGAGCTATAAATCTTCTCTAGTATCGCAAATTGCTGTAATGTCTAACTGATCAGTCCAAATCTGATTGGCTTCTTATTGATTTTATGTGGCTGAGCGTTGTGGAATTCCAAACCTATGAATATACAAATTAGTTAGGAAAAAACTAATCCTGAGGGCATTTGAACAGATTGATGTCAAAAGAGATGTTGTCTGTTTTGGGCAAATCTAGAACTAGGGGCCTTAGCTTAAAAATAAGGGGTTGCCGATTTAAGATAGTGATGAGAAACCTTTTTTTTTCTGAGGTATGAGTGTCTTTGGACTTCCCTTTCTTAAAGGACTGTGGATGCAGAATCTTTAAATGTTTTCAAGGTAGAGTTTGATAGATCCATGATTACCAAGGGGAATTGTAGAGTTGAGGTTAAAATCTCAGCGGTGATTTTACTGAATAGCAGAACAGTCTTAAGTGCCCAAATGGTCATTTCTTGTTTAGTTCATCAGTAAATATTCTGTTTAAATCTAAATTGAGAAGGTTTCTCCCTGATAATTGGTGATTAGTATAGCACAAAGATTTGACCATTGATCTCTTAATTAATCATTATTTTGACTCACTACAGTAAACTCAAGTACTGCTTTCATTTGTGAATAAGCGCTCTCTAATTGTAAATTCATGTATGGTATTAACTATCATAATCTTTATGTATGAAATGAGCATTGAACTTTCTGACTTTCTTTTCTCTTGATATGTCACCACTCTTGGATCTCTCTCCTCTCTCCCTTTGCCTCCCTTGAGGGAGTTCACCTTCAAGTAAATGCTTGCTGCTTTTCCTCTCCCATACGAATATGTAACAAGAATCCATAAGTACTGAAGTACTTGAAAATCCTTATTATTGTAAATTTTGTGGTCATGATCATTCGTATTGTCTGTGAATTCTATGGAAATAAATGTGCTGTTTTTTTAAAAAAATTACAACTTGGGAAAGAAACCAGAAATGTTAGATAAACCGGAGAGTTCCAAGGTTGTAACAATGCTCATGAGGGTTCTTGTATCATCTGAGACATCTGAGTTGCCATCCTGTAATCACCCTAAATTATGTGCTCATTATTGCAGAGATGTTATTCTCACCCTTCCTCCTGTGAAGTCATCATTTCTTGACATACATGTGCTAGTTACTTTTAAACTTATCCAAGTTGCCTTCCTATATGTGTGAACCTCCAATGATGAATATTGTCTTGCTATTGATTTGTGGAAGACCATTGAAATCAGGGACCTCTCCTGGGTATTTCTAACAGCGACACAGTGGCTCAGTGGTTAGCACTGCTGCCTCATAGCACCAATGTCCCAGGTTCGATTCTAGCCTTGAGCGACTGTCTGTGAGGAGTTTGCACATTCTCCCTGTTTCCTCAGGGTGCTCCAGTTTCCTCCCACAGTCCAAAGATGTGCAGATCAGGTGAATTGGCCATGCTAAATTGCCCATAGTGTTAGGTGCATTAGTCAGAGGGAAATGGGTCTGGGTGGATTATTCTCCAGAGGGTCGGTGTGGACTGGTTGGCCAAAGGGCCTGTTTCCATACTGTAGGGAATCTAATAATAACAGTCCAAAGCAGGGATACACTGTCCAGATTCACCATGGTGTGAGTTGCTGAAACCATCCCTAACCAGATTCTTTCAAGTATACATTTCTCCAACGAGCTAAACTACTGGCTGAAGAAAAAGTTGGGGACACCTCTCCTGGTTGCTGTTTAACATATCCATTGTTATTTGAGTTTATTTATTTGTTTTATTTCTTCTGTATTGTACAGAAATCAATGAAGAGCAGCACCAGGGGCTCTGGCTTGATTCCAGCCTCAGGTGACCTGCCTGTGGTTTCCTCTGGGTGCTCAGGTTTCCTCCCTGTCCAGCGATGTGCAGGTTAGGTGGATTTGCCATGGTAAATGTCAGGTCATGGGAATAAGGTGAGGAGTGAGTCTGGGTGGGCTGCACCCCAGAGGTTTCAGTGCAGACTCAGTGGGCTGAATGGCCTGTATCTATGCTGTGGTCATCCTGTGAATCTGTAGTAATGAATATTGAATAAAGTGGTTTCATGCTTATCACAGGCAGCTCTTCATGTCAGTAAAATGGGGTTAACTATTTCTCTCTGCCATAGGAGCCAAAAACAAAGGTGACACTCAGAAAATCTTCAATATTTTGGCTGCTCAGTAAACTATACACTGTCGACTTCAGGCAAATTTGAGCTTTCAAGCAGGTTCGTTCAAGTGTTTGCACCTTGTTAAGGTGCATTTTGTGAGCACCTAGATACAACCATTGTTATGGGCAAATGATGTTCAGATAATCAAACAAAGACCAGTGGCATTATGTTGTTTAGAGAATGTAGTCCTTTCTGCTAAAAGCTAACCCTGACCACAGCAACGCTGAATTTCCCAATCTGAATAAAGACATCCTTGAAGTAGGTACAAAGATGAACAAACTGCTCAATCAGTATTCTGAATTTAGACATGTATTTGGATTCAATGAAACAATTGACCCAGTTGTGTTATTACAAAGCTATTATAGTCAATCTCATTAATACAAAGTATTTCTCCTTTCCCCCAGTAATTTTGTAATAGCTCCCCACATGATGAACATACTTCTACAATTGCTATAGTCCACCCTCTGAGCTGAGCTCCTATTTCCCACTCCTGATCGAGCTGAGTGCAAGGCCTGCCTTGGCTTTCTTGGAATTTCGTTTGGTTGTTGTGCTTGAAGACAAACCAGTTTGTTTTCTCCAGTTCCAAATTACTACTCAGGCTAAATCTAATTGGAAAATATATCAGCCTGTAATTTGGTTTTAATTACAGAGGCATGCAGTAATGTCACGTTTGCTGCTTTATTTACATTCAAGGCTGTCAATCCATCATGTGGGTGTAGCCAGGAATATGTGCTGTGCTGGGTAATCTGAGCTGTGACCACAAGACTGATTGCTTGCTGTACATGTAAACAGATTGATCAGCATTACAAATGGAAGGAATCTGAGAGTGAGATTAAGCTGGCTCTTTTCAGAAACAAACTTTGGTTAAGACTGTGAGCTCACAACACTGTTTTCGTTTTCTCTTCCATTTGTTGGAATGTAACGAACTCTCCATCTGGTTCCGTGCCAGAGAAGATTTTTGTTTTGATTTTTTTACTTTGTGCCTCTCGGCTTGCGGTCCCTTGCTGGTGACTGCAGATTACACACTGAGAGAGGGTGCCACTTGTTAGATTTCAAAGAAAGCTTGTGCAATATGAAGCTTTAACTTCAAAGTGAAGTGGTATTATCACTATCCTTAAATTGCCGAGAAAAATGACCTCTTTCCCTACTTAGAGATGGCAGTATTGTCCATGCTGGGAGATGGTGCTTGGTGCTACTGTAATAATTTTTTTAAAATGATATGGCTTCTTTCAGGCAGTTTCCCTTGTGCCAACTTTGCCTTTTTAAAATCAATTTGATTCTGTATTTAGATTTAATAGATTTGCATGTTGTAAGTATTAGTTTAATATGATCTCAATTTATACGTCTGGTTAAGTGATTTGAGGCTGCGATGAGTTTGGTTTGCTGATCTTGATTTTAAAGTTGGTGTAAGGTGTACTCAAAAAAGAACTGAGAAATAATTTTTATCTTTTGGCCTGTCTACATAAAGGAGCAGAATGTAAATAAATTATAACCTTGAAATAATTGCAGCTACAGGACAAAGCTAGGACAGGATCAGGATCAGCATGAATTGTCTAAAGACAGGAGTGAGAGTGTGTAACGGGATAAAGATCGTCCATTTGACCAATCGTACACCACCCATACAGAGATACCTTGTTGTGTCTTGTAATTCCACATCGATTGTTTTTAGAGATTCCAAGTTTTCAGCACTACTACTTGCCCTACATGTCCATTTCCTTCACTGACCTCTCATTGTGGATGAAGAATTTCCTGAATGAATTCCAGAAGGGGAAAGGTTTTGAGAACAATCATCTCCAAACTCTCAAGACAGTAACACCCTCAATGGATTGTGGGAAGCGTTATAATAAGATGTGTAGCAACTTCCAAAATTAGCTTGCTGAACTTCTGTATGGATGAATTGAGACAAGTTAAGTGTGGTCAGGAAACGAGTAAATGGCACAGAATATTGAGCAGTAATTTCTGATGGGTGGAATGGGGTGGAGGGAAGTGGGAAGAACATTGTGTGCTTCCGGGGATCTCCATGTTGGAGTCACTCCTGCTCCTACTTGTAGCAACTCCTGCCAGGTAAATTCCTGTCAAAATATGCCAAATTCCTTTGTCTTTCACCATCTTCACAGATCCATGATAATTCATCTGCAACCATTTAGTGAATCCATCGGAGCTATAGTTACAATGGTTTTAAGTTGCGTAGATGATCTAGATTGAGAAATACATCACTGTCCTTTCAGTCTCACTGGGTTAAAACTGGAACCCCTTTCCTAATAGTGTTATGGGTCTACTGCAGTGGTGGTCAGACTTGCAAATGGTATCCAATTCTGGTCCAAGATTTTTAAATGATTTGATGTTGGGCCTGGAGATAGGGAAGCACAAAGTTTGGTGATGCAGGCTTCCATTCCAGTTAAAGACCATGAGATATAGTAACAGGAGTAAGGCATTTGTCCCACCATTCAATAGGTTCATGGCTAATCTGATACTCCTCATGTCCATTTTCTTGCCCTTTCCCCATAACTTTGATTCCCCTACTCATCAAGAATGAATCTACCTCAGCCTTAAATACACCGAAGGACTCAAGGATACAATGATCTTGATAAGAATTTGTAATAAGGGCAGCTCAGGTATGGATGGGCTTCCCATTGGACCAATTTCTATGAAGACCCCAATTCCTGTGAGCTGGAATTTACAGTTGGTAATATGGGCAGCAGATGTTGACTTAGGCCCCACTTTTCCTGGAATTGTCCCTAAAGTGAAAGACTTTTGAG